>NW_022995052.1:0-7405 GCF_008704595.1 Diutina rugosa | reverse complement strand
AAATTATATTAAAGATTTATGTAAGAAAATTAATAATACTAATTAATATATATATATATATTATATATATTTTAATACTACTATTTTATAGTAGTAAAAATTTAGTTATTAATTTATTTATTAGTAATAATAATAAAATTTGGAATAAAGGATATGATTTAACTTAAGTTATATAAAGATATAAACAATGTTGTAAAAAAAAAGTATTTATATTAAATATTCTGAATAGAATATATCATATTCTAGTTTTATTTATAATTAATTAAATAAAGCGACATTGATGGTACGGTCAACAATTACTCAGATATAGACCGTCGGTTATGTATAAAAATATATATATACATGATTGCTACAGACTGCTTCATCAATGGGTTATATCTATTTTAAAAAAAGGAAATAAGAGATAGCTTAATGTACAGTCGGAATCTCAATATATAATATAAATATATTGGTCATAGTAAAAAAAGGAATATGAGGTCTAAATTATAAGAGTGAAAAAATAATTTAGGCTAAGATTTGGATTTTTTGGTCAAGGATGGCCTATAATATTAGTGATAATATTATGTAATTACCCTATATGCGAAGAATATTTATGAATATATAAAATAAGATATATAGAATGAATTTTAATTACTGATAAAATAAGACAAAAAAGAATTGCCTTTATAGTAAAAATATTAGAATTATTAAAATATAATTTGCAGATAACCAAATATTTCAATTTAAATAAAGAATTTAATGAAGAAGATAAAGTAGGAATCTCAGAGACTACACGGGTAATATTTGATTCAAAAGAATTAAAAGAGAGAGAATTTAATGAATGATTAGGAGGATTAATTGATGGAACAGGACATTTAGGAATAACTCAAAAGAAAAATGTAAATTGTGAGATAATAGTAGAATTAAGAGATGCGAAATGTTTATATTTAATAAAAAATAAATTTGGAGGATCAGTAAAATTAAGATCAGGATCTAATTCTATAAGATATAGATTACATAATAAAGAAGGAATGAAAAAATTAATAAAAGCAATAAATGGAAATATAAGAAATAGTAAAAGATTAATTCAATTAGAGAAAGTATGTATATTGTTAGGAATAGATGTAATAAGACCAAAAGATTTAACTAAAGATAATGGATGATTTAGTGGATTTTTTGATGCAGATGGAACTATAACAATAATAATAAAAGATGGATATCCTCAATTAAATATAAGTGTAAGAAATAAATATTTAGTAGATGTAGAAGATTATGAAAAGATATTTGGAGGTAAAATATATTTTGATAAAGGAAGTAATGGATCTTATAAATGAATGATATCAAGTAAAAAAGATATATTATGTTTTATAGAATATATGATAAAATATCCATCAAGAACAATGAAATTTAATAGAGTTATGTTATGTAATTTATATTTTGAATTAAAGGAATTAAAAGCTTATAATACAGATTTAGAAGTACATAAAAAAGCTTGAGAGAGATTTTTAAATAAATGAGAAAGTTATTCATCATAAAATTAATTAATTAATTAAACTAATAAAAAAAAAGAATCAAATAAAGACATAGTCCGTAATTAGATTAGCATCCAGAAGTATATATTTTAATATTACCAGGATTTGGTATAGTATCACACGTAGTAAGTACATATTCAAAAAAACCAGTATTTGGTCAATTAGGCTCTTTATATAAATTAAAAAATATAATGAATAAAACTATATGCGTAGAAGTTATTATAAATAATTATTATAATAATAATTCGCAGATAACGAAAGTACATAATAATTATATAAAAAATTATTATACTGATAATAAATTTAAATCATTAATATTATTATGAAAGTTTATTATTAGAAGCATATGATTAGGAATCTCAGAGACCATACGTTTTATATTAAAAATAAAATATTCAAATAATTTTAATTTTAATTTTAAAAGAAATAATAGTTTTATAAATAATATAGGTAATAATGAAATAAATAATGAAAATAATATAACAAAAAAGAATGAACAGAACGATCCAGATTATAAATTTAACACTTGATTAGCAGGTGTTATAGATGGAGATGGAAGGTTTTTAGTATCAAAGAAAGGATATGTATCATTAGAAATAATAATGAATTCTAGAGATATAGAAGTTTTAAATTTAATAAAAGAAAAAATAGGAGGAAATATAAAAAAAAGATCTAATAGTAATTCTCATAAATATAAATTACATGATAAAAAAGGGGTATTATTAGTAATAAATAGAGTAAATGGATATATAAGAAATTCAAATCGTTTATTACAGTTATCAAAAATATGTAATATATATGATATAAATTTAGAAATGTCGGGACCTTTAGTTTATAATAGTGGTTGATTAGCTGGTATGATAGATAGTGAAGGTGAAATAGATTTAAATTTAGGATCAAAACAAATATTAATAAGTGTAACTCAAAAAAATAAATATTTATTAGATGAATTACAAAAAGTTTATGGAGGTAAAGTATTAATAAATGAAAAGGGAAGTTTAAATTTTAAATATGTAATATATAGAAAAAATGAGATATTAGATATGTTAGATAATTATTTTAATAAATATCCATTAAGATCAGTAAAAAAAAATAGATTATTATTAATAAAAGATGTTTATTCATTATTAAACTATAAAGATATAGAAGGTTATAGTAAATTAAGAGAAATAGTAACAAGATGAGAATATTTTAAATAATAAAGAAATGGTCCAATATTTATTAATAGATTCTATTAATAATAGAATTAATATATTAATAATATCGCAATTAGGTATGGTATATGCTATGGGATCAATAGGATTCTTAGGATTATTAGTATGAAGTCAAAAGATGGCTTTCCTTATTAATGATAATAAGGTAATAAATTTCACTGTAGGCTGGAAAGGTTAAAAAGTTATTATCTACTTTTTATAGTTTAAATGTTAATAATATGACCCAATCAGCAGGAAACCATAATAAAAAAAGAAATAATAGTATATTATATAGTAATATATTATATTCTTTATGTAAGGGATCCTCAGAGACTATACGTGAAAATAGTTATGATTTATTTAGAAAAAGTTATTTATCTTTATATAATAAAAATATAGAAGTAGATAATGAATGATTAGATTGATTTATAGGATTTATAGAAGGAGATGGAGCAATATTAGGATATAATAAAAGATGTAGTTTAATAATAACTGAAAAAGATATATCGATTTTAATCAAAATTAAAGATAAATTAGGTATAGGTAAAATAAGATATTATTATAAAGATAATACATCTTCAATAGAATATATAAAAAATAAGGAATTATCATATGGTAAATATAGTATATTAGATATAAAAAATATATTATTAATGTATATATTATTAAATGGTAATTTAAGATTATTAAATAGAAAATTACAATTAAAAAGATGATATTTATATTTACAAAAAAATATATTCGTTGATAATTTATATTTAGATTTAGATTTATTAAAAGAATTTAATTTAAATAATATACCTGATTTAATAGAATTAGATAAAAAAATATCATTAAATGATGGATGATTATCAGGATATACTGATGCATTAGGATATTTTACAATAAGAATATATAAAGAAAGAACTTATGATAATGTAAGAGTAATATATAAATTATATCAAAAAGATGGTTTTGATAAATTAAATGAAATAAGTGAATTATTTAGTGAAAAAAAATTAAGTAAATTAAGAAAAAATGGAAATATATATATAATAGAAATATCATGTAATGATATAAATAAAGATGTATATAAAAAAGTAATAAATTATTTTGATAAATATCCATTAAAAACAACTAAAAATAAATCATATTTAATTTGAAAAGAAATATTATATATTATATTAGGAAATCAACCTTTAAATTTAGAGAAATTAAATTATATAAGATCTTTAAGAAAAAAAATAAATAAATATATAATACAAAATAAATCAATAGGTCATTCAAATAAATCATAAGTATAAGAGATAGTCCTTTATAATAAATGGGAATAAAAATAAATTTTTATTTATTATATTATAAGCATCATATGTATGTTGTTGGATTAGATGTAGATAGTAGAGCATACTTTACATCCGCGACAATGGTAATAGCAGTACCAACAGGTATAAAAATATTCTCATGATTAAATGAAAATAATTCGATTAGTGGAATTATAAAAAAAAAAGAGTTGGTCAGAGGATTTTTATTATTCAATATATTTAGAGATAATTTACATAAATCTAGTAAATATAATGTATATCAATTATTTCCTAAATCAAATAAATTCTATATTCAAGAAAATAATATATGTAAAAATTTAGTAATATATGGAAGTAATATAGAAAATAATGTAGGAGAAAAGAAATGAACTTCAATAGTAAGTTATATGATAGGATTACCAAATAGAATATTATATATATTAGTAGGTATATTATTAAGTAATGGAACTATAGAATTTATAGGATCAAATTTAAAAAAAGTAAATGAAATAGATTCAAATATATTAATGGTAAATTCAAGATTTAAATTAAAAGAATCAATAATACATGTATCATATTTATTATATGTATATACATTATTAAGTCATTATTGTATAAGTGTACCAAAAATAAAATGAAAAACAGTAAAAGGAAAAAAATATCTTTTATTAGAATTAATAACTAGAAGTTTACCTATATTTACAGTTTTAAGATTAAAATTTTATGAAGGGAGAGTAAAAAAAATACCTTCAGATATTTATGATTATTTATCATATGAAAGTTTAGCACATATAATAATGTGTAATGGTAGTTATATAAAAAAAGGAGGAATAATATTAAATTTAAAAAATTATACTTTAAAAGAATTAATATTGTTATTAAATGTATTTTTAATAAAATTTAATTTAGATTGTACTATATATAATTATAAAAGTAAACATGAATATGTTATATATATAAAAAAAGAATCTATGGAAAGATTATATTTCAATGTAAAAGATTATATTATACCTGAAATGAGATATAAATTTGGAATAAAAGAATAGATTTATGATAAATAAATGGAAATTATTGAATAATAAATTAATAGACAAATTCGGAAGAAACCTTAATGATAGAAAAGGAATATTATTAAGACAATTGCCGAGCTAAATCACGTGTAGGAAACTTTCGTGTAAAAGTGTAGAGATTAGATGTTTATTGGTAATCTAAGTAATATTATAATTAAAATATAATATTATATGATTATTTAAGGTATAATCCAACAGTGTCAGTGATGATTCTTATTAAAATAATTATAAGAGTATACTACAATTAAGGTAGTATATACATTAATTAACTAGCTAAAACATATATAAATTAATTAATTAATAAATATATAACATTATATTATAAATAAAAAAGATTATTTAATTTTTATATAAATATATTATAAATGAAATATAGATATATAGATTATATATATATATATTAATAGAATTTATAATATAAGTAATCTGAGATGATTATAGGTTAATTTGAGCCACATTATATGGAGGATCATTAAGATTTACAACACCAATGTTATATGGAGTTGCCTTTATATTTATATTCACAGTAGGTGGATTATCAGGAGTATTATTATCAAATGCAGCATTAGATGTAGCATTCCATGATACATATTATGTAATAGGTCGAGAAATGGCCCTATATAATTATAAAAATAATACTATAAATAATTATATTGAAATTGACTATATGCGGGAAACTATGTTATTAAGTTATTGTTTACTTTTATTTGAATTAGTTAAATATCTTTCAAAAATAGATGATAAAAATTTAAATTGAATAAATTTAAGTTTAAATAATAAAAGTCAAAATAACAATAAACGTTATATTAATTTAACTAAAGATTATGAAAATAATTTCAATTTTAGTAAAGATATGAATATACAATCCGCAGAAAACATTAAAGGATTCTCAGAGACTATACGTCAATCAACAAATTTAGAAACAAGTATTAATAATTCTAATACTAATAAAATATTTAATCCTGAAGATTTAAGTAAATTTAAAGAAATAGATGATAAACAATTTATTGCTTGATTTGCTGGTATATTAGATGGAGATGGATATTTTCAAGTAAGAAGTATAAATGGGAAAAGAAAATTAAAAACGATAGAGATAAAAGTACATAATCGTGATTTAAGAATATTAACAAGAATATTGGATAAAACACATATAGGAAGAATATATAGATATAAAAATAATCCTTATTCAAAATGAATAGTATCTACACAAAAAGAAATGGGAGATATAATTCATAATATAAATGGATTAATAAGACTAAAAGTAGATTTATTTAAAGAAAGTTGTGAAATATTAGGAATTAAATATAAAGAAGCTGATTATAATATTAAAATGAATGATCCTTATTTTTCTGGATTAATTGATTCAGATGGAACGATAATATTTAATTATCCAGGAAATAGAATAGAATGTCATTTAGAATTAAAATATAATGAGTATAGTAGTAAATTAAATTTAGATGATGTTATAAAAAATTATAAACCTAGTAAATTAATTAAAAATAGGAGATTAAATAATAATAAAAATACTAGTAGTATAAGATTTAGTTTTCAAACAGTAAAAGGTATGATATATTTATATCATTATTTTATGAAAAATAGATTATATTCAGATTTTAAATTTTATAGGGTATCTAAAATTAAACAATTTTTAGAGATACGAATATTTAATAAAGATCCTTATGAAAGTGAAGAATATTTAGTATATTCAGAATTTTTATTAAATTTTATAACATATTTAAATCCTAAAGGATTAACAACACCATTTGTTTCTAAATTAAGAATGAAGAGATAGTCCAAATTATAATATTTTTATAATCTTATAAAAGATATAGATATAGATATAGATATTATAAAAAAGCATTTCCATTATGTATTATCATTAGGTGCATTATTTGCTATATTTGCAGGATATTATTACTGATCACCAATGGTAACAGGATTATATTATAATAGTGTATTATCAAAAATACAATTCTGATTATTCTTTATAGGGGCTAATGTTACTTTCTTACCTATGCATTTCTTAGGTATGAATGGTATGCCACGTAGAATACCAGATTATCCAGATGCATTTGCAGGATTTAATGCAATATGTTCATTTGGAGCAGTATTATCAATAATATCATTATTATTCTTTGGTTATGTAATATATGATCAATTAGTAAATGGTTTAGTAAATAAAGATTTAAGTACTAATTCATTATTAAAAGATCCTGATTTCTTTGAAAGTAATGAAACATTTAAATCAAATGAAGTTAAATCAGAATCAATAGAATTCTTATTAAACTACCCACCTATGTTCCATACATTTAATACTGTAGCAATACAATCATAGGTTTTTAATAAATAAT
>NW_022995123.1:0-11007 GCF_008704595.1 Diutina rugosa | reverse complement strand
GACTCAGGGTGATCGTAACGGTTTCCATGGTTAGCTGCATTCTCAGATGGATCAATGGTATCATCATCAATCGGTTCTGGGACAGTCAGTTGAGGAAGAACAGGGGGCACGTGATGCGAATTCTCATCCAACAAGGGGGTGGAATGATCAGTGAATGGAGGAACGGGACGTACAGTAGCGGCAAGGGGAACAGCCAAGGGCTGTTGATTTTCAGGGTAAGGCAAGGGGTTGGCAGTAGGATGCTCGGGATGTCGTGATAGATGAGGGTCGGGCTCAGGTTGAATGGGGTCGTGGTACTCGCTTGTAGGTAACATCGAATTGAGAAGCTCTGTACATCATGTTCCATATAGAATTGATCAAATACGCCATTTCAGCGTCTACACGTTTAATTCCAGTTATAAGACCAAACAGAAGTACATTTGTGTATGAGTGCATAAACATTCGATCGGTTATGGGTTCCCGTCGAATCTTTTCTGCCCATTATCTTCAGTGATTTTAGGAGGGGCAATACGATATCTCATTGAGATCGTCAATACCCTGAGTGTATCACATTAGTTTGTTCAAAAGGAGGAAAACTCGGTAAAGACCTCAATTGTGGAGTTTGTTGGTACCTGACGATGATGCTGGAGATCATTATAAATCTGGAGCTGCTTTGCTTCATAGTTTTTGATTAACTATTGTGAGTACCAAGTCAGTGTTGGCATTCATGACGTGCAGCGAAGTCATTCCTGGTGTGTCCACGATTTATATGTCTTGCTGTATCTTTTGAGTTCAATTGATTGACACTCTTTCAAATCGGGGACCCAAGAATAAAGTTTTGCCTCCTTCATTAAATACCGATAGAGTCTGGTCTGATGTTATGATTATTATATATGTCTATAACACACACGTTTTAATTCAGGTTTTCCAACCGGCTAGTCTAATTGTACACAACAAATGTCTATAACAAAAAAGGCCCCACCCCTCAATCCAGTCGAGGCTCACGGTGGGATCTGTCGGTCTAAACAGCACCAACAAACTCGCTCAAGTTCGTCTGGTACGATGTCTGCGCCTTGGCCACCGTCGCCTCCGTTTGCGCCTTGGACCACGGAGCCAGCCCGTAAAACTCGAGGTAGGTTGCGTGGTGCTCTGACGGCTCGTAGTCTTCATCCTTGACGTATGTGGCCTTGCCATTGTCCACCACGAGCTCGCCGTCGTAGCTGAGCAACCCCAAGAGCTCCTCCAAGTCGCAGGCAACGGCGGTGACCACTTTGTCGGAAAACACGACTATGGGACACTGGCTGAGGTCTTCCTGGACACACCAGAACCCATACGACGCGCCGTCGTCCAGCGCCTCGGCAAACTCGATAAATTGGTCGGCAACGCCGTGGTTTCCAAGCCGCTGGTAGAGCTCGTCTCGCCCGTAGGTGTCGAGGCAGAACCCGCCCAGCAACTCGGGCCCCACGTTTTCCTGGACGTTGAAGAGCTCGATGAGCCGTGGCGGCACCTTGTAGGAGCCAAATTGGGCGACAAACTCCTCGAGGGTAAACATGGAGTAGGGCACGTTTTGTGGGGGGGGGCAAATGTGCTCCGAGACTGAGACAGTCACGGGCTCCCAACTGAGGACCACCCCACCGAAAGTGGTAGCGACACCGTTCAGCACCAACACAGTTATGAATTTCAAACGAAACAAGTCTGTGGATCACGGGTAGGACACTCCATAGGAAATAGAGACTTTCGTTTTGTTCAGATTTTCAAATGCTTATTCAAACACCAATTGATCAATTGCGAGATTCAATATCAGGATATAACTTCTAGACGCTCAAACCAATCGGTTTCAATTAAGCTAATCTCCAGCTAATTCAGCACAATGAAATCAGCATGCTAAACATAACGAAAACAACCACTTAAAAGACTTCTGAGATAGATGCTAGTGATATAGGTCGATCTGCCTGTAATATACGGTGCCCATGTGTAAATGGATTAAGCGCTTTTCCAAAACGACAGGCTCAGCTTTCGTTTGTTGTTAAAATCGAGTCGCTCTTCAATCGGGAATACAACGACGACTTGATAGACCGTAAATCAGTATTAGATGATGAAAATCGATAAATGGGAAAAGCAGCGATGATTATCAATATATCCAGCGTCTGGTGATGATTGACGATAGAGCTTTGAACCTTCCTCGAGGCCCCAAGCGTGAGGTAATCGAGAATCCACACATAGTGGACACCAAAGATCAAATAGCTCGCTATACGCGCCAGATATCAGCTATTACCACCCCTAGAACAGTCTCCAGCTACACTAGCATCACCATTTGAGGTGAGGGCTCTCGCTCCCGGTGTCGTAGCGCTCCCATGGCGCTTGCCACCCGGTGCGGCTCCCATCGGTGGCTGTCTCCAACAATCCGCGACAACAATGGCAGGCTGACCCCCGATACCGCTACCTGTCAATAGCCGTCCGACGAGCCTGTTACCAGTGATGCCAAACAGAGGACAATATGAGGACCACACCATGCAGAGGTAATCCCTCATCCAGTGGGGCGAATTCGGACAAGGCCTCTTACAAACCAAATACCTGAATCCACGTAACGTGAGCTGAGGGATCCAGTTGCATGCCGCCAGTATTTGGGGGCTGACCATCGCCTCATTGGTTTGTTGTTAAGGGCAAAGTGACGGCAACGTGTACAGACAGCTTCTGGCTAATAAACACGTTTCAAAAGCGCAATGCCGACTCCAGAACGACTCGAATGGAAACGAAAATGTCTGCCAAGACGTCTAGAGGGTGTACTTTGGCATTATCAGTTGTACAACGCACTTAATTACCGGCACAAACAAGTTTACCCTGAGTCGTTGGGGAAAGCACATCCCGATACCTCACCATGAGCGATATACATCAATGACGATGTTATGTCCATCCAGCGTTTCAACAACATACCCTTTTGGCAGAATACTCTAGCGAATGGCTTTGTTGTCCATCAAATCCAACAAGGTCCCGGCAGCTGGGTATCGGAGTTGGCAGCTGGGTACCTGAGTTGCAGGTGGGTCCTGGATGTGACTCAGTTCAGGTGTAAGAGCTTCAGCTGATTGATATCTTGGTTGCAGGCTGTCAGCTGCGATAGTAACCTCAAAGTTCCTCCACTCCCCGTTGAATGGGAGGATGCTGTACTCTGAAATTCAAAGGGAAGACTGGGATCGAATGCACGGTATTCCTGTAAGTATAACTTGCTGACAGTCTATTAGGAGATGGAATAGCTGTGTTGATGCATTCCAGAGCAATATGTGCTTTCTCCAGAGTTAGTGTCTGCAAGGCACCTTTGGGAGTCACCATGCCGTGAAGTTACACCCACCCTCTAATTTCCATTGTCACTCCATGTCTCCGATTGCTAATATGGTGTTAGGAAAGCTTCACAATCTCGCCTTTCTACTAGCTGAGCGCAGCTTTATTTGTTCGCACTTGTTCTTTCTCCAGTTATCTTTACCATTATGGAAGCCGCCACCGAGCTCCCCCGGTTCCACTTCTTCCCCGAGTTTCCCAAGGACATCCAGTTGAAGATCTACGAGCGTACCGACGTCCCGTCGGTGTGTCGGTTCTACGCCGCGTGTGCCTCTGACCCAGCGTACAAGGTTACCTGTAAGGACGCGAAGTACTACTTCAACCGAAAGGTGGTCGAAGTCACCCCTGAGGTTGTGGTCACCGGCGACCACCGCCAGATCGACTTCTACACCTACAGCATGCTTCCGCCGTGTGACATCCGAGTCACCACCCCTATTGGTCTTTTGGCAATGACAAAATGGCACCTCACGCAAGTGAAAGCTCAGCTGGTGTCGTTGATAATCACGAACATTTTCAGTCAACGTGTTCCTTGCAGTCTCCTTGGTCTTGGCGACAATGTTGTTGTATTAGCCATTGAAGGGATAATTGATGGTGCAATCGAGATTGATCCTCGGGAATTCCCATTGTCCGTCGAGAAGCTTACCACTAGCCGTACAATATTCAAAGTTGCACCTGATCTCAGACACTTGACAAACCTTGTGAGCTACGATTCGGACTATGATAGCTACTACGACAGCAGCGATCCAAATAACGTACGATTATCGCGCATTAGCGTGTTTCAGTTGCCTTCACTGCTTACCACACTTAATGGTAATCTCTGGACTAATCTCAGTACACTGGAGTTACCTAATTTCAAGCACTTTCGTGGTCACGAGTTGGCCGATGCCTTTTGTAACCAAGTTGAAACCGCTAATGTTTGGAGGTTTAACCCGCGGGGTCGCTTCAGCAAGTTGCGTGAAATAACGGTCGGAAGAGGTTACCCCAGCTTCAAAGGTTGTGAATGTCCTCAGCTAGAAAAGGTTAAGTTTTGTGGATATCATGGCACAGACGGTCGTACACAGTGTGACGTATCCGATTTATTTACCTCTGCACAACAAGCTCAATTGGTGTCGCTCAAGGGTGCAGCCCTCGTCGTTATTGACATGGCTCCTTTCAAGAACTTGGAGGTGCTACATATGAAATTGGAAAAGATTCTCACGGCTGACTTTCCTTTGCCGCCAAAGTTGAAGGAGTTGATGATATGGCTGGACTTTTCGGTCACGGGCATCCCGGCAACGCTTGAGGTATTCGTATACAGCTATGATGCACAGTCAGCGTCTAATGTCGTGGTGAAGTCGCCGAATCTTAGAGAGTTGCGGGTCTATTCCGTGAAATGTTTGACCATAGATTGTCCGAACCTTACCTCGTTGAATG
The DNA here is from genome assembly GCF_008704595.1 of Diutina rugosa. NCBI lineage: Eukaryota > Fungi > Ascomycota > Pichiomycetes > Serinales > Debaryomycetaceae > Diutina > Diutina rugosa. The sequence continues at coordinate 6,282 of NW_022995123.1, read as the reverse complement.
TGTGGGATGCTAACAACCTCGGTGCCCTTGAGGTGCCAAACTTGGAAAAGTTGGACGTGAATAGGGTACCATTCCCTTTAATCGTACATGGTGCGCCGTTCCCCTTGGAGAGGCTTACACGGCTCAACCATCTTTTGTTGCGCGGTAACCATATACCCGGATCGAAGCCACGGTTTGACCGCGCCCAACGCGTTGTCATTGGACACCGTCTCAAGTCTGTCACTCTTGACAGTATGGAATTGCTGGAGGTGTCGATCTCGTCGGATGAGGTGACGATCCATAATTGTTCATTCGAGAACACACCACGTATCAGGGCCACCATTCTCACGTCACCTGGAATGGACTTCAACACAAGCGATGTTGTCTGTCGGGAGTTGGAGTGTTGGAGTATGCCTAAGCGTGCAGTTCCTCAAATGGTGGAAAAATTGATCGTCGACGAGTACAAACGATATAGGGTCTTACATTCTCCTTTCTATGGACGTTTAAGTGATCCTTCTTCATTCGTACTTGATGGTTATAACAGACTCAGATCAGTTTTTGTCCACGGGTATGCACCGAAAAAAGGTCTCAGTTACAAGCTCTCCTTCGCCGCTTCGATGAAACACCTTCGCATTGGGGTCGAGGCATTAGGTAATTCTGCGGAAATACGGTTTGCGGAACACACGCAGCTTGAGCACCTTGAGTGTTGGGCTTTGGCGTCCAAGGAGCAGTTGGGGATCACGGAATACCCTCCTTCGTGTTACTTTCCTCAGGGGGTACGGACTGAGACCGGCACTGACTATCCAGGGCTCCAGGAGTCAAAGTTGCGGCAACACCTGCGAATGTAATTGAGTAACGTATGATATTATGCGTTGTAGAGATCAATCTGGATTTTGATGAGCGCGTGGGTAATACGTGGGTGCTATAGGTCTATTGAATCGTCTTATATATCAATTGTTCATTGGTATGTCTGAAATCTCGTTTCAACAGAGTCACTTTGATTTATCTCAGCACAACGACCCACTAGTCATCGTTTCTTAGTTAATATAGCTAGAGGCCTTGGGCAATAAAAATGGGTAAATAGCTGAAGATCTCGAAACCAACCCTTTGATAACCATCCCAAAACCGATGATGTATTGCCGGTGTGAAAGTAACCTATACCTCTTTTGCGTCTAAAGCTTACCCATGTCGAATTCCGTTGAATTAAGCTCTCCAACTCGAAGCGCCCGAACGCCCCATCGTTGACGTTGTCAGAGTGCTATTGATGCCATTGAAGTCAGATTTTTAGCAACTGGTAATGATATAGTACACGTACACGTCCATCACCTGAAAAAACGATCATTACAAATTGGGCTACGCTACGAGAGCTACGCAAACTGCGTGTTGAATAACCGTCTAGTAAACCAGTCGAGCTGAATTCTAAGCAATCCACCAAGCCGACCATTACTCGGACGGTTCCTCTTGCTTTGCACGCGTGCGCTTTTCCTGACACTGTTGATTGTCCAGTGGCCACTCGCACTTCACCGTGTTTTTAGTTGCTCACGTGTTCGCAACAAATCCGCACTTGAACCATAACCCCTATCAGGATCACCGCTGCAATCTACGATTAGTGGGTGACACAAAACCTTATTTCCACGGCTGCTACCATAAGATAGACTCCATTAACAGTTTGTCGGTGGTAAACACTGGACTCATGACCCATTTGAAAGCATTTTCGATGGCAAAGAACCACGAGGCAGAAGGGGGCTTATCGCCCGCCTGCCAGCACGCGACAACTAGAATTTGCNTGTGTACTCTACGCGCGACGGGATCAGAGTGCCTCCACGTCCCCCCCCCCCATATGCTGCCGATGAGCTCAATGTCATCGCCATCCCCCTGTATAGAGAATTCTACACCAAAATGCAGGTTATATTCAGCCATTGTTCATCTCTTACATTCCATTATCCTGAGCACATCGCCCCCTTTTCGCGCACCGTCACCACTCCCGTTTACCTTCTAATCACACAACAACACGAGCCTCAGGGCAACCTCACAATCATCCCTGTCGTAATATCAGTAGCGGTCTGTGGACTATAAGCAAAAGCAGGCCCATTGGACCGAGTCATTGACGATTTCAGCGGTATAAGCTCCCAACAAAGTGAGTAGATTCACATGAGGAGTGTCCTAAGGGAGACACTGCTGCATGTAGCTTCAGATAAGAATGATATCCCAAAACAGTCAAATTTGAGGCTCGCCTACGTGGCTGATTAGTCGTCTGGCTATGGTGCTTCTGCACGAGCGCGTCTGCTCGGGGCTCAGGCGGGGACAACTTGACGGGAGTGACTGCGCATAACCAAAACTCGCATCGTCTAATCGACAATGGAGTGACGGGCAGCAACGCGAAGCCTCCCTCCTAGGCCCTCCTCTTCGTCCCTCCCCCCTCTCAATAAAATTTTAGCCAGCTACGTAGCCTCAATACTTGTTACGCCATCAAAGTCTAACCTTCTGATCCAGATGGAGAAGGACAGCACCATTGGAAATGAGGGTACTATCCAGGACGCGAGCGCCATGGATATCGATGACGAGGTCCGCTCCCATGAAGAAGAATTGGCTGAAATGGTAATCAATGGTGACGACCTCCCTGACAGACAGCAGATTGGCAAAGAAAAGCTTGAACGGGTGATAGCAATCCTTATTGACAAGTCTGTTCCCAACGACTGGCGCTCAATGGCTGTCGCATACGACTACACCTTTGATGACGCTATACGTCTTCATGAGTCGTATGTTAATTGCATCGATGTCATCAATAACCTTGATGACCTTTTCGAGGAGATTTGCAAAGTTGGTGATCCCTTGATTCTGACCCAGCGCTGTTTCCAAATTCTTTTAAATCGAATTCTGTACTTATCCGGAATTCTGGTGCGTCGCTCGATGCAAGCGGCCGTCAACAAATTAATCAAGTGCAAGTCGATGGAGGCGCTCAAAGCGTGGTTTCATGAAGACTTGTACAATCCGAAAGCGATCATGACCATTGCCTACGCCTTGGTACACAAACTGCCCAAGGTGTACCTGTTTGGGACCGCTTGCGACATGATTGCCATCACTCCTTTCTGTACGGGGCTCGGTGGAGTGTACCCGCTCATTGCAGGCAAGTTCGACCTCCCCTCGTGTATCAAAATTCATATCGTGTTGTTTGAAGATTTGAGACACCAGCCCCACTGGTATCAACCAGGCCCACTGGCGGTGCCATTAGATCATCTTAGGGATCTATATCACAACGCCATAGAAGTGGATAATGGCTTCAAGATAAAGTCTGTATATGGCCGCCCGACACAACTAGACCCCAAAATCGAGGCCATCTTCTCACGTTATCGGAATGGCGTGCAGGTAGACCTTGCCTCCTTGCCTGAACCCCTACAATTGACGGCCTGGGCTCACCGTTATGATGAAGGCATGATGGTCTATGAGTGGATCGATGCAGTGTTCAACGAAGCCATGCCCGTGGCGTCCTTAGTCACCGACTGCAAGATCAAGACCGTCGCATTTTTGGTCGAGCGTGATTGTGGGCTTTGGCAGTGGGGAGATAGCGTCAACAATGCGGAATTGTATGAGTGTCGGACCCTTCAAGATTTCCGGAGATGGTGCTTCCAACACCTCATCATGGCGCGGGGGATCTGGGCGAAGATGTTCGCTCTACTCACCCCTGGGTTGGATGACAACCACTCCTCGTTGACCACGATGTGGCTCAACTGCCTCACGGTGCCGTTTTTGGGGGAGTTTTACTCTTTCTTCTTGGCGCTTGCCACCTTCCACTCATGGCACGACGGGTCGTTCAAGGCTGAGTACATCATCACGGAGTTGATGGGTACGGTGCAAACTTGGTGGTTACCCTGCGACGATCTGGAGTTGCCGATGCTGATGGATGCCGTTGTCGAGCGGATCCAAAGCATGAACCGGGCGTATGTAACCTTAGAAGTCCCTCCGCGGATTACCGAGGCCGATATCTTACGCGAACGAGTCACTAATTAAAAAGTGTATATGGACGTATTTCCCGAGAGCATATATGAGACATTGTGTGTACTGTAGTGGAGTTTGGTGATCAGACTGGGGCGGTCAGTGTCCTTGCCCGTCTCGAGCATTCCGAGGCATCAGGATTGGACTCGATTAGTACACATCGATTACCCATTCTCATCAGCTAAAACAGCACTGGCACTTGGTCATCGAATCGATACTCGAGATTTTGAACTTATGTTGTTTAACGTCGAGACATCGAAATCCTTCCAGAACGCCGTACTCGAACGTTTACGAGTGCGCAATCAATCTCACTTTCATTACCTTTCATTGTGTATGTCAAGCCAACTTCATCCGCCAATTCGTCCTTTAGCATAAACAGAGTTTATCTGAGGAAACACCAGCATCAGGCTTGCCGCCAGTAGCATCACTATAGACCAGGCAAGACTCCTTGTCGTAGGTGATGGTTATCTTATGGGTTTGAAGCGGACACATTCAAGATCTCATGTCCTCACCGGAAGTGACTTCGACTTGAGGCATAACTAGGGGGTGACTCTGCGACATTGTAAACATACCAGGTATATATTTACCTCTTGTTTTGAGTTCTTTCAGCTTGAAGCTGTTGGATCAATACACTTTGCGGATTGTCGTCGGGGATGGAGAGGGTTTCCAAACTTTTGGTGGGGATGGCGAGGTGTGTTTTTGGAATAACGATATGAATGGCACCAGTATCAATACTAAAAGATAACGAAGCCATGTCCATCGGCAATTATTTTAAGCAAGCAACCATGGGTCAAAGTGTATTCTTGCACATCAGCATCGTGGGCCATAGCCGTAGGGGGGTTGATCGACATATTGAATTCCTTGTTCTTTCTGACTCCAGTTAGCGGCTCGTAAAATCCTGCTAGAATCACCAACAACCAGGATTTCGTTCGCTTAATAGCTTTCCATAACCTTTTCCACATGATCTAAGACAGCTCCAAACAAGTCACCATCCAATTCTTCAAATCTCGCTCCGGCATTTGAAGCGTAGATGTCAATATTACCAAATCGAATTGAATCAATCTTCGAGTACGGGTAAGACGAATTTCCATGGTAAGTGGCTCTCAAATTGCTCAGTGTAACGGATTGCCAGTAATGTTCTTACCGGGCTTGTGCTTCGACGAAATGGCTGAGTAATTGATATAATTTAGGGCACGAGTACCACCAGCAATCACTTTATTTTTGGAGATTCATGTTAAAAGACTGAAAGCTGATTGTATAACCACCTGAATCAATTGCTGTCGAAATCAATCACCGCCAAGCTTGACCAGTTTATAAAGCACAGGCACAAGCACAAGCCCAATGGCACCAAATTCAGTTTCACCATAATATTCAAAACATCAATAGGTATAAAAATTGCTGGTTTTAACGAATTTGGGAGCTGACTCTTTTCATGGTTGTTTAAGGCCCATCGCAAACGGCTGAGTTTTTCGCGATTGGCAAAGATCGGGGCTTCAAACCAAACATCGGTGCATTTAGTGGCAAATGAAGGCAATGGTTAACGTTGGAAAGTAAACATAGGTTTGTTTGGACACTTACAGAGCCTCTTGGTTTTGTCCAATAACACTACTATGGGTGAAAGTGTAAAGACTGTCAGTATAAGTTGATATATCATATCAATTCCATGTATAGTCATGTAAGGTTCAACAGGGATGTGTCTTTACCTGAGTATGAGGTTGTCATTGTGAGATACAACCTGATCCCTACCTACCAATGGCGAGCCGTATGCTTTGATTTTGAATGAACCAAAGTAACTTAGGCATTTTTATAGGTAAAATCGCTGCATAGATTACTATGGGTTCTATATTCAACAGGTAAACACCTTCCTTACGATGATGCGATGGCAGTGTCCTAGACACCACGCGGCTGAAGTAGAAAAACCTTGAATATCGGCAGAATACACACCAGAGTTTTTCTAGATAAGAAACCGATTGAAAAACCAACATCCCCTTGAGCTTTCGTTACGTCAAATTGCCAGTAGCACCTTTTAAAGAGCAATGTACATGGTAGCGCGCAGACTCGCAGCTGGTAGATCTTCGCGCGCACCCACCTAGACACGACACAAGATCGCTGAGTGCGTAGTGCGCCATGGTTCTTTTGATGGGAGAAGGTAATTGCAGGAAAGTGCTGCCTCAGTACCATGATGACCACTGGTAGTCCCACATAAATTATGGCCACGAACTCGACATTTGTCTCAGTATTGGCGCCCGCTCTTGTTGACTATTATTGAGCATGCTTTTTTCCCAATTTGTCATAACAGACGACGCCGTG
>NW_022995184.1:0-12734 GCF_008704595.1 Diutina rugosa | reverse complement strand
ATAATCAGCTTGCGTTTTCGCCTCAAGAGCGTGTGGCTCTTGTGAAACAAGTTCAACTACAGACACTGTAGTAGGATTCACTGTTCAACATTTATCGATAAGCTTTGCATTGACTTTTTAATATTGCTAAAACTACTTCAAATCTCACATTAACTAGCCCAACAATTTATCTACTGTTGAGAATCGGTTTCACCGGGATTCTCCGTAGAACTGGGAAGGTTATCATATTGGTTCTCCGACCTGCGGTCAGATTGTTTGGGGGGCATTCTGTAGTATAGGTACAGTAATCCCAGGAGTATTAAGCAAAGGCTCAAAGGTAACAAATGTAGTAATAAAAGTATAAAGGTAGATAAATATTTGATTCAGATTCTCAGTAGATTTCCCCAGACTATACATGAGTTGCAGTCAACATGTATATGCAGTCCAAGGGGTAAGCGCCACAGTGTGTAATTATAGACAGAATAGTGATTTGGCTCTGGCAAATCACGTGCAGTGGAAACACGGTACCACTACATAGTAAGGCTTGCATCAAGTCTCTACTATATCGGTAGCATCACAGCTCTGTAGACCAGATCCACCTGGCGCCTGTTCTCCAGTTATAGCTGTGGTGATGTCATTTTCGATCTCTAGCAGTTCAAACTCATACAACCTCCGGACCAGCCTGAAAGTAAACATACTGCTTCAACGGTTCACATGATAACGTGGTCAGGTGTCGTGAGACCCAATCTCATGGGCTTTTCGTCAGCAATCAACTTTGCCATTGCCACTCAGAATACACCTGACTTGAATTTCTGTGCAGGGATAAGCCGATGTTGGGTGCCACGGTGAACTGGTCTTATCGCCCGCAATGTCTCCGACTAATAGCATCCAATAGCATCTTGTGGACCTGACACTCAGCTTTATGAATGGCGTGTACAGTCCCCGCCCAAGTCTATCGCAGTTCGGTGTGTTGTCGGGTTGATACCTATTATCCAAAGCCAAATAATCCCACATGGCTGGCACTCAAATCACAGCAGGCGGTAGCACACTTGAAATGCCACATGTAACATCACCATTGTGATCACAAACACAGGGTGACGGGATGCGCGATTTTACTCGTAGCGTGGGGCGTGCACCAAACGATTTCACGCGAGAGAGTCAAGCAAAGCGCCATATGACGAGGGTAGAGCTACCAGTGACACTGGGGGAGTCATCTGGTTTTGCTACGACAGCCTGGCCTTCCTTAAAAGTGCCGACTTACCTTCCCATGGTAAGTAAAGTAGGTTCCAATGGCTGCAAATCACCCCATGCGCCATTACCAACTCGTTAAGCCACAAAGCTCAGTCCCCTTGCACACAGCATCGGCAGAATGGGTGCCCTGCCGGGGCATCGAAGTTTTGCATCCATTACTGTTTAGTCAGCAGCACGACCCACGTGATCCTGACTCACCTCAGTTTGAGTAAAGTCAGTGTCAACCAGCCATAACCAAAGCGACTAGTAGTGGTACTGTGAAGATTAATGGGTGACTTTGTTGTACCATCCAAAGTCACGCGCTGTCGACATCGTATGATACCTGAAACTGTTTCAACTGACGACCTGGCTAAATCGGGCCGCGCTCATCGTGCGAGATAAACAAACACGAAAATTTTGCCTGGCGGATACACATAAAGCCAGAATGAGGCTTGACGAGGGAACTCCAGCTTTTTAGCTTGCTCTGACCCCTCCCAAGGCGAGCGAGGACCCCCCATGTGGACAAGAACGCCCCTGATGCCGTTTCTCGGGGTCCCTTCCGTCGGCCTCGCACGACGCCACACCAAGCGCCCGAAGAGACAAACGACTGGTTTATTGGAGTACCAGGGAGTTATCGTTAGGGATCTGGCGTCTTTGCTACGGTTGAATACCTCGTCCCGTGGTGAATCTCGACGTGCCCATGCCAATGGACTGGACCGGGAAAAGAAATGAACCAGCGTGGTCTGTTTCTGTCACCAGACTTGATTTGAGGGCCCTGAGCTCCTAGTGTTCTCTCTGAGATTAATACGCTTTGCTTTCCCTTTGTATGACGTTGGTGTTGGACACTTCCGATGACAACCCTACAGCCTCAGCAAGCCTCAGTCCAAAGCGCAGGGGTGGACGATTACCAATAGTAAGTTGGCCGAGTTCTTCAGGGAACGCCCGGCGTGGGGCTGATATAGTAGCCGATGGAGGTCCCTCACGCTTGATTGAACAAGCGATGGCTTCCCATGAGACTTAGGTCCAACAGGATGGCCATTGCAACTTGACACGGCACGGCAACTGGTTCAGTGCCTGGTTGGTGTCCGATGGAGATTGCGTCGAGGAACACGATGTGGCAGCCGCGAGACGCCGAGCAACCCCGAAATACGACAAGAACAAGGTATTGTTGGTCGTTCACCTCACTTATGGGGCCATATATGAGCATCTGATGATGGGGGCTGTTGTCCTGGGCGTCACCACTGGCCGCAAGTAAGTGGGGTCGCATGCGAAATGATACTCGCGCTTGCAGAGCATCTAGAATGAAAGATGTGTGCAGGTATAAGTAGATACCCAAGGCGGCAGTGAGTGGAGTCTGCAGTTGTTAATGTACCAATTGTTTCGTGGGTGTTGCATCGGTGCTCCCCGTCTCGCGGCTTATCGAAGACGGGTCTGTTTGTGTAAACCGATATCCTGACGACCCAAGGTTGTTGAGTTGTACGAAGGTAGGCGTCGTCTTGAAAGCGGGGGCGACTCACTGCGCTGCATAGTCATCAGCCGCGAGCAGATAAGACTACACGTTTTTGATAGCACGGTATAGGTCGGAAAGCGCAATGTCGGCGACTTTGGCAGTAAACAACAGTTCCACACACAAACTGTATAAAGCGAGTGCTAATTTCACTTACTTGGGCTGGTTAGGCTTTTTCATACTCTGCCAGGCATCACCGCATTATAATCGCGCACCCAGAGCCGTTTGAGACCAAACTTTGTTCTGTTTGAATATGTTTGTATCGTAACGGAGATGGGTGGTGCTTGAGCTAAACGTGGCTTCATTCCACATCGGCCGATATCTGAATATCTCTGCTTGAATACCTCATTGTCGATAACATCGCCAAGAAGCACACTGACTGTAGTTATAACCGAACGGGGTGGGGCCAAAGGGTACCAGAACACAATTACAGACAGGGTGTTTATTCATGCTAGTGTGCTGTTGCTTCCTTTTTTTTTCTCTGCTTTTTTCACAGATCGTGCTTAGCTTCTTAACTGACACCGGACGGCTGTTTACTACAGAGACTATGTATGAACACAAGCCAGCCAACCGACTACAGTGCCGGTTCGCAATCACTAGGAACTACCTCTTACCTCTAGATATACAACTGAAAGTGTTTGCACTGCCTTCCTGAACCACCGCCCTGGGTAAGTGTTGGGGTCAATGTTCACACTACGTAAATCACATTTGAAGTATTCACTTACTTACTCGGACATACGAATTGCGCAGAAACTCGGGACTTGCCCGACGATGGCCAGCCGGGACCAGCCGGCCCCACCAATTTGAGGAAATTGAGAGAATGAAAGAGAGGTTGTACACAAAACACCAAAATGGAGACGGCTTAGGTTCGCCCGTCACTCTCCGCAATTTTCCAGGGGTTGACCAGCTTCCCTTCACAAAACCACTGGCCTCCGTATTTCCGATCGCTGCCAGGATTGTATGCCACGAACCCACTCGAGCTGGAGGGGTCTTGCGTCTCCAGCGGTGGCGAGCTCTCGATGTTGTCGGCATCGGACATCGTTACTTCCGGAACCGCGTATTCCTCGTGTTGGGATTTAGGTCCCTGACCTGTCTCCAATTGAGACGTGTTGCTGTTAACTGAGTCAGTCATTGTTGTCTTATCTACACAATGCGGTCGACTATAACCAAGCTTCCAGGAATAGGGGTAAAGAGAAAGCTAGTTAAAGTGTCGAGTTGATTGGATGTAGTAAGAGATGTGTTTTTTTCTATAAACCGCGCGACGTTCATATAGCTCGTCGCGCTCTTGTGCAGTCTAGCCTCTCACTTGACCGGACGGCACACCGAAATGGATGTGATTACCTAAACAACTGGTGGATCACATCAGCGGTCCGCCAACACCTCGTGATGATTGTTGTCGGAAGACGCCGAAATTTGGCAGCGCTTGGTGGGGTTATTGGACGACGGCAGCGTGTGTGAGCGCAGCAAGAAACCGCCACTCGTCGCCTGCTTCGGCATTTGACCATGATCATCCACATCCTCGCTGTTATCACCCACTTCACTCAGAGTCGACGCACGCAACACGATACGGGACGAGTCGAAGTCCCCTCGATTATCCGTATACACATCGAAGAGCCCCTCCCATGGTGTTTTGCAAGCCCACGGGATGCTCGGGGGAGATTCGGGCTGTTTGTTGTTCAAGATGTCGCCAATCGCCGCCATGAATGTCATCCACCGGTGGCGCAAATCGTCATGGTCGATGATGAATTCCTTAACAAACAGAAAGTTTTTGGGGTCCAGCCAACACTTTTCAACCTTAACTGTTTCCCACAACCAAGGACTAATGTTGATAATGATGTAAAAGCCGCAGTTAATTAAGTCGCTCTGGCGCACCACTTCTGGCTTGTGTACATTAATTTGCAGCGTATCAACCTTCACAGAGTACCGAGCCTGGCAGCAACCCACTATAAACTTCTTGAGCTCCTCCGTCGTGCTGGCATCTTCGCGGTTGAGCAGGTCGAGTAGAAACACGTTGGCGTTTCCGTCATTCAGTAGTAGCGAAGAAAACTCGCGGGTCCCCCAGATGACCCAGTGGTTCTCTGTGTTAACCACCCCGATGATGTAGTCGTACAGCTTGAAGTCAATATCCGCAAACATCTTAGTTCTCTCAGGACCCGAACTACTCGATTTGAGCCACTTTGAGTAAATCAATGAGTCAAACACGTAGACCTTCTTGTCGGAATGTTTTTCAAAATCGAAGACGACAAATCGCACCATGGCATTCACCAATCCATCAGAGAGAGCCTGATTGTCTGGAATCCTCGCCAATTCCCCTTTTTGAATAGCAAATCTGTGCCAGTTTTGAACATTTTTGCCCCAAGTTCGGGGAACCTTCTTTTCCTTGCGTGGGTTTTTCGGGAACAACATGATTACACCGTAATCGAGGGATTCGACCATTTTGTGACCACCCAGGGTGTCCTTGGAAAAGGAGACCATCACCTAGTTAAGCGTGTTAATAGAGAACAAGAATTTTCGTTTTTTTTTCTCACTCGTTATTTGAGCCCTTAGTCACGCCCTGCACCCTCGACACTTCCCCTCGCTGCCTAAAAGTATGTGGGATGCGCGCGATAAGAGAGACGTGAAGTGGCCAGTTCGTGGGAACTCGCTTCTCAATCATGATAGTGCACCCTGACTCGAGCGACTATGCCGGCAGATTCACTATGTTGTGGTTGTTTGGTGGAAAGCGTTGGCATTTCTCAGCGTGTCGCATAATTGCACTGTTATGGAAGAATCGCGGGTGCATACGGCATAATGGTCGGAGTTAGCCATAGCTAAACCCGGCGTCGTGGAGGAGGCCCTTCTTGGGAAGTCGAGGCGGCGAAGGCGGCCTCACCCCGTGGAGTTCTGCCGATTTTGGAGGGAAGGCAGCTTTCAGATGACTGGAATCGAACACCCGTGCTCCCACGCCCTACGCTCTTCCACGCATCTCCGCAAAGTGACAAGGCCTGCCAGCTAAAAGAAGACGACAGGTGGTTACAGCTGTGCTCGTGTGGAACCAGAGCCACATGACGACGGGAAAGAGACAACACAAACTTTCCAACAAAGTTCGAGACACCCTCCATTCTGCTGTATCTGGCTAAGTACGCCACGAGGCTAACAGAAGTATATCGGTCGAGCTGATGGTGTTTACTCGGGACCATAGTGTAATGGATATACCGCTTCTATGGAGGAGATCAAGGTTCGATTCTTTGTGGAAATGGCTTGCATATCTCCCTGCTGGCTGACCAACTTCTTGCTATAACGTATCATGACAGTGATGATTGCTCCCTCACTTCAGTCTGGCTGGATTTGATGGTGGAACGCTTGAGTATCCTCTAAGATGGACGTCTTGGACTTTTCCACAGTTGCACACGATTAGATCAAAGTTTTTTGGTTTGTTTGTTTGTATTTATTTCATATCTCAGCTCCTTGTGATCATATTCTGGAAAAGCAGATTGGGGAATATAACAAATGTATGGCCAAGGACATCAATGACCGCCTGCGATGAATGTTGTTGGGCAAACCCTCTATTGGTTGTTCTAATCAAGGAGTACGTCACCTGATCAGAGGCATCTGCCCACGACTGTGACTTGTAATGGCTGACATGTCCCTACGAGGGTGATCAGGGTTCGATTCCCTGTAGGAAAAAATTGCCTTGCCAAATACATTCCTTACACCTCTGAGTGTAGAGGACGGCTTTAGCCCCCTCATACCACTGGATGTCAATTGACGTTTTCGAAGTATGGTACACTTGAGTTATCTTCAAGGCGTTTTTATAAGTTGTACAGTTTCACCTAAACACAATGAAAAACAACAAGCGGGTTCATACCGATGTCCAATAAATAAGGGTTACAAGTATGGACCAATGAAGTCAGGCAGGTCCGTCCCTCACAGCGCTCCTGTTCCCCATCGAAGCATTTGTTTCTCTAGATCGGTCTTAAGTGAAGGCTCTTATGTGTATTAGCAAATGAATTGTAACGACCAGTGCGCCAGTATTCAAGTAGATGCGACTATCACTTAAGGCCCCCCGAACAGAAGCCGATCTGATACAATGGATTGAACAGCACCGGCAATACCTTGAGACAGGGAGTGGTAGTCGGCTCTCTCGAAGCGTCTACGATATCGATACTGGTATCAACGCAACGTATTAGGTGTAAGAAAGCAGCCTACAAATTGCCAATTCGCTTACCATACATTCATAAACTCATACACAGTCCATTTACACATAATTCCGTTCACTTCTCAGTCGCATCTCCATCAGTAATCATCACAACCGTGTCCGGCCGAATTTGAGCATCGAAAGCGAGACCTCGCATGAGCTCATCCATCACAACTTCGTTCTTACCCTTGTGGATGCCACAAATGAAGCGCGTGTTCGCGTTAAAATGGTACGTGACTTTGTAAACAGCCCTCAAGAACGCGTTGAGCAATCTTTCCTGGACGTGCTCGTTCGGCAGCTCGATTCCGCCAAGAGTAATTTCACCCTTGTCACCAAATGTCATGAAGCCCCCACCGAAACCGGTATTCTTGGCATAGTGGACAAAAGCTGACGCGAGAGTGTATCTCGCCGTCGTCAAGTTCGCAGTTTCAATGACCTCCTTATATTTTTGCTCGGCAATTTTCACCAAGCTGTCCACTGCCGCGTCGACGAAGGCGTCCAACGCACTCTTGAAATCCTGCTGCATCTGGATGAGTACTCGGGGCTCCGTGCCGTCGTAGTGACCTGTGGGTTCAGCACTGTGGAGTTCTTCGAAGATCTCCATCCCCTTGACGAGCCCTTTCAGCTTAGCCTCCAAACGCGCGGCTTCACTTAAGTGGTTATTGTATCTCGTCGCTAACTTCTGCCACTGATTAATGTCGTCAACCCTGTCCTGTGGAAGTTTGTGTACCGCCTGCGCCGCGTAAAGCACGCCCACATGCGAGACGTACAGTAGATCGTCGTCTTCCAATTTATGAGAGACCACCTCGAGCTCATTCTGATAGACTTCGTCCGCTTTTATGATCTCGTTGAGTTGGGCGGACTCCTCCATAGTGGCGTACAACTTTGACTCGATATTGTGAGGCTTCCAGTTATTCAACTTACGCCTGGCTTCTTGTACTCTGGATAAGTCGATATTGAAGACGTCATCAGTCGCCAACCCGTTTTCCCCAATGGCTTTCTTCATAGAGTCAGTGAGCTTCTTGGTAGTTTCCTTCATGTCGCGCAAGTCCTCTTCGTAATGCTCAAGTTGTTTCTTCAAAATCTCCGCCACTAAGTCAAGGATTTCCAGAAGTCTCTCGTTCTCGCGTTTGCTCGCCTTTACTTTCTCGAGTTGCAGAGAAGCTGAATTTTTGAGGTCCTGGCGGACTAATTTTGCACAACGGTCTTGTTCTTCGCGTTCAGAATCACACTCAGAGCGCTTCTTTCGTAAATTGGTGCTGCAATCGCCGAGAAAGTCAGCTCCAGGCATAGCAGCCTTCAAGGCGCGAGCCTGCTCAACAGCTTTTTTGCGGAGTTCCTCAAGGTTAGCTTCTGATGCGTTGTTCAACAAGGTATTGTTCGACAAGTCCTCAGTTGGGTGAACAAACTTTCGAAAGCTATCCGCTGAGCCGAGTTTTGCAAAGTCTTCGCCGGTAAAGACACACCGGAAGAGTTTTAATTTCAGCACTTCGTCGAAGAAAAGTTTTTCTTCGACGTTTCTCTTTTTCCCACCTCTCGTGATTGTATACTTCCATTCACCATGGCCAGGGCCACTGAGGGAAGCCGAAAAAGTCACGGTCAGGTGGGGCTCAGTCGGTACTTTGACATCGATTTCTACCGATCCAGTACCCTTATCATCGCGAAAATCTTCTCTTGTGTCCTTGTGCATCAGCGCTCTCAAAATACTGTAGAACGACTGGGACGACTTCAGTACTGTCCGAATCGGTACCGTCGATGATATGCTTCTGGTGGGAACCCCCCGAGCCTTTTTGATTGTCGGCGAAGTAGATGGCTGCGGCACTCTTATAACCGGGTATATGGTCAAAGTCCCCGATCCATACCCCTTCACATTCTTGAGTCTCATCTGGGTAATCGGCGCCTCATTTTGGCATTCAAACAACCGAAAATAAAGGGCCCCCTCCAGTATAAGCTCCTTAAGGATACCAGTCTCGTCTGTGCCTGAGATTTCCATTTTTGTTGGCGTGGCAAAAGCGGGCGCGAACGAATAAAGACGGCCACCCTCAGGAAGCGGACAACTATGCAGGTAATCAGCTCCAAAAAAAATCACCATTAGATTCTATTCAGGTTAACACCATCGACCTGACTAGGCGCAGGTCGCCAGCTATACCACACGATTGGACTAGCTGATAGTCGAAGCACCCATATTTCGCTCTTTGCATCCACGTAAAGTTTTCAATCTCGCCGCTTTACCGGTTTTTCAACATCAAATCCATTCTCCGTGCGTCACTGGGCAGTCAATTGTTACAAAGACGCGCTTCTTCCTTAAGCAACGTGTGTTACCAGTGTCTCGCACACACACCATAGCGGGTCTAACCTGCAACAGGACGGCGACTCGACTCCACTGCAAATGTGATTTACTGACCCTCGGCATGGAACACTAGTGACGACAGCACCTTACCTGCCGCTGCTCCATAGTGTGTCGTTTCCGCCGCGCCCATGGAGTGACGATGGACAAGCGTCATTATGTTGGCCACTCCTGAAGATCTTGGACCGCAACCACCCCCACCGCTCCCATAATGTTACCGGAGTACCAAAATCTGGTGGCATTCCGCCAATTTGTTCCACTCAAAGGGGAGAGTCGGCACGACTTCCGATTCCATCGGCACCAGATCCAATAACACAACCCTTTGCCTGCACGCCACCACTGCCTGGCATATGTCCCGCGTGCTCCAGGCAGGCACTGGGATGATTGGCCAGCATTGCCTGACGATCTCTGAAAGTTCTTCAATAAGGCACCGCCGTGGAGGCCTTACTGATGGTAACTCAACCAATGGTGTGGCTGGTGGCCACAATAGGTGCCAGGTTTTCGAATTGCCCGTCAGAACCGAGTCAACTCGTCTTACGCCTCACCTGCCGTGATCAGTCTTCTTGAACATTGGCACCTGCGTGTACAAGGCGTACCCCGCTGCTCTGCGCCCTCTGCTTGAACAAGTGGAGCATCCAGTAGTGGTAGTGGTCGGGAATCTCAGCGGGAGTGGCTAATTCGACAAAGAGCTTTTCTTGTGGCTGTTTCTTCCTGGTTGGTACAGATGCGTGTTCGAGTTGATCGAAATTGTGGAATCGATTGCACACCCCCCGATCAGGTCCTCTTTGCTTGCCTCTGCTGCTAGTAATGCCCATAATAAGACAATAACTGTTGCTTTGCGTGGTTCCACAGGTGACTCGGCAGAGCACTGCTACTCAACTTGAATCGGGCGGTGTTAGCGTATAGTCCTCTTCGTTGCACACTGAAATTGCTGCGGTGGTCACCAATGGTGACACAGATGGGATGCAATCGCTCGTATAAAGCAATTTCCCGCGGTCGTGGCGGCGGCGTTGTCGGAAGGTATGTTCCAGGCCCTCTTTCAGCAAGAAAAAAAGGCACTAGTCTCTCGGCTAATAGCTGGACTCGCTGCCGGTGCGTAAATCACCGCAGAAGACTTCAATCTGGCGAGGAGGCTAGTCATTTCGCCAGAAAATGTCTCAGTAGTGACATGGTTAATGCGCGGTGTTTACATATTGAATGCTGGTGAAAAAAGGGTCGCCGTCGCGAAGACAACAACGGCTAGTGATTTCGGCGATGCCAGGAGCGGGTCCACCAAACGAACGCCACTAATAAAGGTGGCTGCGTGCTGTTGTTGCCTCGCACGACTATCTCGGTCACTACTCGCGTGTCTTCGTGACCGAAGCAGGGTTTTGAAGGGGATAGTGCCCTATGCGAAGGGCTATACCGATGCTCGCTTATCGTAACCGAAAAATCCCACCGATAACGGCATTGGGGGTCGATGAAGTTTTCTATTCAGAAGTTGCACTACTGATTTGTTATGATTGGTAGTGACTTGTCGGTTCTAAGCCAAGCACGGAGCGACAACCCGCACTCCTCTGGCACCGCCACTTCATAATAAAAAGCTATGTAGTGATAGCCCAACATCGCCATCATGCCTGTGCCCCAATCAATCACGGTGTGACGGTACACGCCCGGTTTGTCAAGATCAGTTAAAGATCGCCCGGGGTTAGGCAATTTCAACGGCCACCAACGTCGGCTATCTGTTTAGAAGCCAAGCAAGTGATCCTCTAGCGGTTCACTCACAAGTGACAACGATGAGTCCGGAGGTGTCAATGGGGCCCCTCGAGGTGCCAAAGAGTGCCAAACAGCGGTCTATACATGGCTGACGCTTTTGGTGCTGGCGGCAATTCGAGTTTAAGGTCGCGGCCATATTGTTACTGTGAGGACTCGAACGCTCTGGTGTGTCTGATAGACAGAAAGTTGACCTTTATTCAGGTTTCCTGACGAAATAGTAAAGTTTTCAGTAAATTACAACACTCCCATGGAGTTGGCACAAGCACCGGCTTACTCGGACATACGAATTGCGCAGAAACTCGGGACTTGCCCTACGATGGCCAGCCGGGACCAGCCGGCCCCACCAATTTGAGGAAATTGAGAGAATGAAAGAGAGATTGTACACAAAACACCAAAATGGAGACGGCTTAGGTTCGCCCGTCACTCTCCGCAATTTTCCAGGGGTTGACCAGCTTCCCTTCACAAAACCACTGGCCTCCGTGTTTCCGAACGCTGCCAGGATTGTATGCCGCGAACCCACTCGAGCTGGAGGGGTCTTGCGTCTCCAGAGGTGGCGAGCTCTCGATGTTGTTGAGACCGTTTTTCTGAAACAATTTGACCTTTTAAACCAATGATGCTTTCTCACTCGCTATCGGTCGCTTTATTGTGAATTTTAGGGTACTGGATTACCTTAACGTGCTACGAATGCAGATGACGGCATCACGCGAAATTATTGGCGTGAAGGCACAAACCGTCGACAATCGATACAATGGGCCTTGTTGATATGCGCGTTTACCACCACTTTTGAGATGGACCAGCAATGTTTGTTAACGTCAAAACAGTTTTGAACTCACACTTTTTAGCAGGTGATATAGTAGCAAGGTTTGGTCAAGCAATAAGCCGATGTTGTTTGTAGTGCTCAAATTACAGGGAGAAAACCACGCCGTCCCAAACAACCAATGTGAAGTGTATCGCGTGATTTCACTACAGCGACAACGGCGTGCTCACCCCATTTGGTTGAACAAACTATCACCCAGTAGAAAACAATTAATGCAAATCATTGGTAACTTGAATTAAAATGTTTGTTTTGACATATTGTACATTTGATGGAAAGAAGATTCGCTACAATCAACAATGTACAAAGGTCAAGACCATAAAAAAATGCATTAACGTTGGGCCCACTATTGGAATCGTCGGCAATGTGTACCCGCGATACCAGGAACAAACTATCAAGAAGTTGAGGTAATGAAGCCATTTTGTCGCCGAGTGTCAACACTATCAACTCTAGAAGCTCATAAGCTCCACGAATCGCCTCGCTATTGGTGGAGTCATTGTACCGGATCCTATCCAAGCAAACTTGTGTGAGATCTTGTACATGAGACGAGCTCGGAGGTAAGCCAGGAAACCCATGGTAGACTACCTTCCTGAGGAAATGAAGGAAGTGCAACAAGTCCAACTCATGGTTTTTAGTTTTCAATAAGGCATCGACGACTACCCGATACAAATCCCATACATCTGCCAGCATTTTATCAAGGGAATCAGCAAAACCGTAAATTATGGGAATTAGAGGTTCCGTCGTCAAATAATGAACACTGGTAACAACCTCCACGATTTTCACAAACTGTAACGCTATTACTTTTTTAACATCATGGCATATCGGTTTGAGAAATGCAGCTATGTTAAATACCAACTCCTTCGCCAGGCTAAATGTTCGCGAACCGTTTCCATCACCCCTTAAAACCACATGGCAGACATGCGGC
>NW_022995107.1:0-14000 GCF_008704595.1 Diutina rugosa | reverse complement strand
GTGAGACCGAAATGGTGATTTGGCTGCAACAAATCACGTGACAAAATAATGATGCCACAACACCTCATGTATCTCGTATTAGCCAAAAAAATATCACCCCTCATGTGCATTCATCATGAAATGAACGTAACTCTGAATACGAAGTATGTTTGGAATGTTCGTAAGAACCTTCACAATACACCCATATGACTCTTGTTATGAACCAAACACTCGCTTAAAGCCACTAAACTTGCACGAGAGTTTAAGTTCTTTGAAGTTATTAATGAGCACATTTCACCTACACACATGCTGCGAATTAGTCTCAATTAATACAAGATGCAGTTGATGCCCTGATCGGCTATGCGGGAACATCTCATCCCTAGAGGCACTGCGTGTATGCTAAACACAAACAAGACCACAAAGTGGTGCCTGATGTGACAAAACGACCCCCGTGTACTCTAATTGTTTTTTTCGTTAACTTCAATCGACATATGTTATAATTAGAAGTTAGCCGTTTGTTTATCAGCACTTTGCATGATGTTTTTGTGATGTAATAGTGCATTTTTGATCCAACGCTATCAGTTTTCATTTTCAACTTTCGAGGTATAAATATGACCGCCCGCTTCCTTAATTACCATCATAACTCGACACTCACTCATGGTTTCGCTTTCTTCCTTCCTTCTGTTGAACACCATCTTGTTCTCCGCGCTGCTTGCTGTTGCTGCCAATGCTGACGACAATGACTACTGGCCATCGATCTTCGTGTTGTATGAAAACCTTCAGAACCAGAACAAGCGGGACTTGGTGGCTGACATTGAAAACGAAAGCCGGCCAAAGTGGAAGCGTGATGCTGGCTTTGGGGGACAAGGTTTTGACGGACAAGCAATTGCCGACAGTATTCTCTACTCCATGCACAAGAATCCTCACCTTCCATCTGTCTTAAAGGATATGGTTAATCACAAATCAGAAATCCAGCCTTACAACCCAGGTGATGAAGAAACTTACCGCCTTGAATATTTTGCTTACGACAACAATGACGACTGGAACAAATTGAAGGTGGGGGCCAAAGATGATACAAAAGTGTTATGGCATGGTCCCAATGACGACTGTCTCAGCCTGTTTACCTTCAAGTTACCTCAGAATGACAGTTACACCCTCGATGCTCATCTTAACAACGATCATTGGGACTTGTTTGTTGCTGGGAGCGGTGATGTTGTCGGCGATTGCAAACCCGAGCCTAAGGAACTCACCTATCAGCCTGCTTTAAGACTTCTTCTTTGTCATGTGTGGGGTATCCCCCATTGAATGTTCCCATATTCATTCCACTCCACATGAGCGTGAACATGGTTGAAAAATAAAAGTGTTTCTATTTGAATATATGTTTTCTACTAAAATATGCCACCAGTGCTGCCCCTACTGATGTACGACTGCGTCATTGTTTGTGAGTGTCACGATAAGTAATTTACTAAACAGCCTCGAAACCTGAAGGTTGCACAATGATTACAGTTGTTAGCAATGAACTTCTTCAACTTCCCCAAGAATTCGTGTCAGGCGTCTTGTCGCTTTCGTGTTGTGGACGTCCTCAGTAGACCGCGGCACGTGTTCTAGACCGTGTGATGGCGTTCGGCAGGTCAGCCTGATCGCGTCGCGCAACACCGTGTAAGACACAGTAAAATACGAAGGCTAGCCCCTGAAAATGCGACTTGTACCTGACGCTACTCGCTTCCCCTCTCGTATCCAACTCACAATTCCACTCAGGTTGTAAACAACGATAAGCGTCGTCAACGCAGAAATAAGAGGTTATGACAATTTGTCGATCCGCGCACATTCCGCACTATATACGAGACGCGTTTGGTACCTACGTTGGGTATGTAGACGCACCATGGGTAAGGTTTGATATGTGATTTCCACCTGCGCAACGTCCCACGAGGGATCTAGATTTATTTTCTGCCCACTAATTGTAGTCGCACCATCGAAGATCTTCGACTACCACGTAAGGTGACCCGAAATTCATTAGACGTCAGAAAAGGAACTGTTTTGGGTGCAAAACAAAATGATTGACGATATGGCTTAGTGTGCAAACATCAAATTGAAATGGTTTTACAACAGATGAGTTCCGGTGGTAAAATTATTGTATGTCGCTTCGTTTTTGCTTGTTATTGTTCCTCATAGTTCACAGTCCCTGTGGGCGACACTTGTTGCATGAATACGAGGTGGCAGCATTACACTTGTCGACTCTCTGATTTTTGATTCGCTTCACCATGAGAAATTGTAACAAAATAATCGAGAATCGCCTTTCAGTTCTACAAATTGACTTCTCCGAATAGATAATGTTGAACCTTTGAAAATTATCGAGTGCGATGTATATATGCCTTTGAACTACTGAAGTCGCGGAGTATGCGCAGCGCATACGAGTCACGGTGCCGTTCCTACGTCGGCAATGTGAATGCATCTCCAGCGTGTCGGCAACACGCAAAACAATATGCGCGCTGCATTAAGAGGGAGATCAGGTTGATTGTTTTTTTTCGACGCTGTCAGTGAACGCGGCAATTGGCAGCCGCTCCTTGCGAGCGTCCAATTTGTAATAGGGTTCAAATCATTGAAAGTAAAGACATACACGACTCAATCAAAACTGAAAAGTTATCCGAAATCATTGAAAGACAGTATGAAAGTATCGGCAAAACGCCACTTACTGTTTCGTTTCGTATTTAATGTTTTTCATTCCGGGTTATGATGGGATTCTTGATGTCATTGTGCATATCAATTTGTTTTATGCCACCAACTGATAGCAGTTTAGCCGGACGTTTGGTGTATAAATAGAGGTCAATTCTTCGCAAGTATCCTCATCAATCTCATCAGACAATCATGGTTAAGTCTTCGCTCTCTACACTCGTTATTACTACTGTGCTCGCCGCTGCCGTCAATGCTGACCCCACGGAATACTGGCCTTCGTTTTTTGTGCAAAAGGTTTCTGACGACGCTGGCAACACGCAGCGGTCGTTGATGGAAGGCCTTGTCAACGACAACAAGGAGCGAGCGTTATTGGACGAAATCGAAAACGAAAGCCGTCCCAAGTGGAAGCGCGCCAAGGGGGGCTCAGGCTCCGCTGGAAAAGCCAGCGGTGGAAAAGCCAGCGGTGGGAAACCCAGCAATGGGAAACCCAGCGGTGGGAATGCAAGCGGTGGAAAACCTAATGGAGGCACCAGCAGCCCTCCAGCATCCAGCCCTAACGCGTGGGGTCCTCCAAAGAACAACGGCGCCAGCTCCAACAACGGCGCTAACTCCAACAACAACAACAATGGCGGTGGCAAATCCGGTATCCTCTCCGGTGCGCTTGGAAAGATTGGCTCCCAAGTTGCTAACAATTACTTCCCGACAGCGGTTTCCACGGTTGTTAGTCAATCGATCATCCAAGCTTTCGCTCAAGCCCAAAACGCTAAGTCTGGCTCCAGTGATGGCTCCGGCGATGGTTCGGTAACGGGAAAAGATAGCGTCTTTGCTTACAACAACGACGACGGCTGGAATGGCTTGGACTTGCACAGCGATTCTGCGGCGGCGGTTGAATTGAAGGGCAATGAAGGTAATATGCTCGAGCAGTTCTCTTTCAATTTGCCTAGCGACAGAAGCATCAGACTCGATGGCTACGTTGACACACAATACCACTGGAAAGTGTATGTTGCTGGTGGCAACGGTGATCAGGTGGGTACTTGTTGGTCTGATGGTGATGCCGGCCAGGCTATTGACAACCTGGACATCACGAGAGTGGTACGCTGTCAAGTCACCGTTTGAGCTGACCAACTTTTAATTCGGTTAACTGATTTATACCCTTATTTGTCTTTATGTAACTTATCTACCTCAATGTAAGCGATGTATTGTTTGAAACAGGCTTATTCCATTGTTACCAAACCAGATAAATTCTACATCAAACATTCCGACCTTTGGGGAAGAAATTTCAACTGAACCGATGTGCACACTTTGACAATTGCAAGCTTTACTTTCAAAGCGAGAGGCTATTTCAATAACTTCACTAAGGTTTGGGATTTACATCAGCTCGGCTGTGTCTTCAAACAGTTTTATTAAAGTATAGTCTGATTCAATATTGTGCCATAAATCTTCAAAACAAAATCAAATTAAAAACCAATCTCGATGAATTGTTCAAACATCATTATTTCAAGAATACGTCAATCAATTGTTTCCCTTGATCGAAAGAATCGTGAGTGTTATTTTTCACAACGTTACAATAAACTGAGATTTGACGATCCTGCGTACTTGCCATCTCAAACAGCGCTACTCCAACACTAAGAAAGTTTTGAATTATTGTGTCATTGGCACCAGGTCTGTCTTCTACATTTGTAGATAATCCTTGATCGCCATTATCTTCAACACCATTATCACAGATTCGTCTAATGATTTAAATTTTAAAAGCTTCGATTACCCGACCGTGAGAGATACAAAATAGTCGCTTTCTGTGCAGTGAACGACATCTCACAATGGAATGTATCCATATTGCTTTCACACACCCTTCACCGTGTTTGAATTGCCCCGTCATCGTGAGCATAAGTTTCAACTCAACAAACGCCGCTAACTTTGCGTGGCTAAGCCTCGCTGCACAATGCGGTGATCTTCTCGTATTAATGCTTATTACCTTGACGATGGAACACCCTATGTTTACCAATTCTTCGAATACGAGACCATGATAGTAACTGGTACTAGTCATGGCAAGTAGATTTTTATTGGAAGATTAACCCAATAAAAATGCTCACTTAAGCGGTGTCATCATCAGCACACTTCGACGGATAAGTCTCAGCTAGGCACATCAATTCATGGTCAATAATTTTTTTTTCGCATTCCAAGCGCGTCATATGCGTTGTGTACCTACGTCGCCGATGCATATAGTTGTTGACTACACGTGCACCTCTGAGCACGTCACCCCACGATGGATTTCAGGATTCTATTATTCGCGCTCCTGTCAGTGGTCGCGCAATCGACGATCATCAGTTACAAAGGCTTGTACCTGAATCCAATTGAGACGCAAATTGAGAGGTGAAAAAAGTAGATAAACCACGAAAGGAAAGGTGTAAAATTCATCAAGCAAACGAATAAATTGAGTGAGGTTGTAAACGTTGTTCTACTTGTTCAAATGTCGTATTATATTGTCACCATTCCTCAGTTGGCGAGACCGCGACCAATCCACCGCTCAATCCAAGGATTCCAGGTATAAATAGAGGTGTAGATTCCTCTTCCGGTCCTCATCACTGACCACAGTCCAACAATGGTTTCCACTTCCTCAGTCCTTCCTTTGCACACCCTCTTCGTCACCGCGTTGCTTGCGGGTGCGGCGAAGCCGATGGCACGAACTACCAGCCCGTGATCTATGTCATTTCCGCCGGTGGCAACACGCAGCGGTCGTTGTTGGAATAAATCGAAAACGAGAGCCGTCCTAAGCGGAAGCGCGGTGCTAAATTCACATGGCCTCGTTGGGGTAGAGGGCATGGCGGATCTGGTCTGGGCTCTGGGTCAGGCCTGGGCTCTGGGTCCGGTCTGGGCTCTGGGTCCGGTCTGGGCTCTGGGTCCGGCCTGGGTTCCCTTGGCAAAGGTAAGGACAGGCTCAAGAAAGTTGCGGGACACATTTCCTCTTTGCTTTGGCTTCTTCAGGGCGTGTTTGGTAATAACGCCAGTGGTGACGCTGACGCCGTGTACTACGCTCACCACATCAACGACAACGTGGCTGACACGGCGGGGCTGGACTCCGGTGCCCAAGCGCAAGTGAAAGGCGACGATGACAACCCTTTAAAGTTCTTCACCTTCAGGTTGCCTAAAGAGCAGCAGTACATGATGGACGCTTACAACTCGTACGACGACCAGCACTGGGATGTTTTTGTTTCTAGCGGCTCTGGTAACGTTGTGGGCACCTGCTACAGCGACGGCGATGCTCCGCAAAAGGTGTCCAACACCGTGGCGAGAATGATCAAGTGCTCGATCACCGAACCCCTCCAATAACCGAACTTGTGTGTCGATATACTGATTTTATACCAAAATTTGTTTTGTTTGATCTATCTCAGTGGAAGCGCTGTACTATTATAATCCTGTCTTGTAGATTAAAGCACCGCTAAATTCGGAAATGACAAAGCTTGTGGTGCCAAGAGAACGGCTCGATTGAGATTGAGTCGATAATCAATTTCGAAACAAGAAACGAAGGGAAATATACGAGTCTTTTGATCAACACCACCGTCAATGTAGCATCTATTCATCAAGCTCCAAGTCGCACCCAGGATCTTGATGATAATTATCTGCAGGACGATATTCCCGGCGCTACCATCCAAGCATCCAAGTGACGGCTCCAACCACAATTGCCACTTGATGAAAGTTGATACCACTTTCGCGTCTTCACTTTCGACATCCCCTTTGGGAGTGGTATTAGATCAAAAATAGGCTCCATTAAAGGCTCACCCTGATATATGAGACAGAAGACAGGTGTCCTCTTCTCCACCAACCAGGAATTTGAGAACTTGAAACTCCACTTCGATGAATCAGTAGGTGTACCACCGAGTAACCCTTTTTTCCAGTATCTGTAACTGCTTGAGTAAGAATAGATTTACTATCCTCATCCCACTACGAGTCGCAGCCATCATCCCGACAAAACATCTCATAATCAACGCCACCATCGTAAGCTTTTCCACCATCTACGCAACCAATCATTCCAAAGCCATCGAAAACCGTCCTCTAAACTCAAACTTCAGCCGTCTAGCAATTCTCATTTCTGAGTTCACCCTTGTTTGGCCACCACATAATTGTTCGCGGGGCGTGCGAAAAAAAACCATGGTGCTTGGAGACTTAGGCAACCGCCTCCGGGACGCCCTCAGCGGCGTCCGCCTGGGCCTGCTGGAAGAGGTCCAGGGGATGGTCAAGGAGATCTGCACCGCGTTGCTTGAAGCCGACGTCAACGTCAAATTGGTGGCGCGCCTCCGCGACGCCATCAACAAGAAGGTGGCCAAGGAGATCAGCGACAGTGACAGCGGCCAGAACAAACGGAAAAAGCTCCAGAAAATCGTGTTTGACGAGTTGTGTGCCCTCGTCGACTCCCACGAAGTACCCCCCAAGCCGAAACGGATCCTGACCCGCCAGGAACAGAAGCTGGGCCCGCGCAAGAAGAAGGCGCCCCTGCTGTATGTCATCATGTTTGTCGGGCTTCAGGGGGCGGGTAAAACCACCCTGTGTACCAAGTTGGCCGTCTACTATAAGAAGAGAGGGTACAAGGTCGGGCTTGTCTGTGCGGACACGTTCAGAGCCGGGGCGTTCGACCAGTTGAAGCAGAACGCCACCAAGGCGGGGATCCCTTACTACGGGTCCTACGTCGAAACCGACCCGGTGAAAATCTCCCGCGAAGGGGTCGCCAAGTTCAAGAGCGAGAAGTTTGATATCATCATCGTCGATACCTCGGGGAGACACCGTCAGGAAGAACTGTTATTTGAGGAAATGGTCCAGATCTCCGAGGCGGTGAACCCGACCCAGACGATCATGGTGATGGACGGGCTGATCGGGCAGGCGGCCGAGGCCCAGGCGCGGGCGTTTAAGGAGCTGGCGAACTTTGGGCTGATCATCTTGACCAAGATGGACGGCCACGCTAAAGGTGGTGGTGCCATTTCCGCGGTGGCTGCCACTCAGACCCCCATCGTATTTATCGGTACCGGGGAACACATCCAAGATTTCGAGCCGTTCTCGCCGCTGCTGTTTGTGCTGAAGATGTTGGGCATTGGCGATATCCAGGCGCTTATTGACCACGTCCAGGGGCTTGGTCTCCACGAGTCTAAAGACCATAAGAAGACTCTCGAAAATATTAAGGAAGGGAAGTTTACTCTTCGTGATTTCCAACTGCAAATGCTGAATTTCATGAAGATCGGCCTGATCGCGCTGATCGCGCTGATGATCCCGGGGATGCTGGGGATCATGAGCCAGATCGGCGAGGAAGAAACTCAGAAGAAGATGAAGAGCATGGTGTACATCATGGACCTGATGACGGCTAAAGAGCTCGACTCCGACGGGCGCATTTTCACCGACGAACCCCTGCGGATTGTACGGGTAGCTCGCGGGGCCGGGTGCCAGGCCATCGAGGTGGAAATGGTGTTACAGCAGCACCGGATGATGGGGCTGATGGCCAAGAACGCCATGGCGGCGCAGAACGCTCAACAGAACCCCCAGATGGCGCGGATGATGCAACAGGCTCAGGGCAACCCAGGTTTCATGCAACAGGCGATGCAGATGATGGGGGGTGCCGGTGGCGCTGGTGCTGGCGGCATGGGAGGCATGATGCAACAGATGATGCTGAACCCGCAAATGATGCAACAGGCGCAACAGATGATGGCGCTGAACCCCCAGATGATGCAGCAGGCCCAGCAGATGATGCAGAACCCGGGGATGATGCAGAAGATGATGAGCCAGTTCATGGGCGGCGGCGGCATGGGCGGCATGGGCGGCATGGGGATGTGACCTGCCGGCACGATATACATAGTATACTTTATATGATCTTAATCGATAATCACAAACGGGGCAATTAACAGTAGAATTGAGAGGCGGTTGAGTAGGAGGCTGGAGGTATCAGGTAGTGTCGAAGTTACTTGAGAGTAGTCAGTGGGAGGGAAATGCCAAATAGAATCAGGTTGGAACGTCACGGAAAGTATAGGTATGAGGGTAATCTTTTAATCCAATTTATAACATGGTTCAGAAGTGCTAGAGTAGTTAAGCGTCGTAGCATCCTTGAAATTAGTTCTTAATCAAAAATTATAAGACGAATTTCTTTAAAAGATCGAGTATCAAGCAGATAAACAAGACTCCAATCGGTGTTTTGATATTGATAGGCTTCAACACGAGTTGTAGTTTGTACGATCCTGTCAATCGCAATTTACATCAACATATCGAACGCAAAGAGATTCAAGCTTAATGCATCCGTTTGAGGATTTGTAGGCAAGTTAGCAAGGGGAATTGACGTGAATGGCACCACAGCGGTATTAGCACCAATAAATGGAAATGTGGTCCCGTTTGATATTTTGAAGCAGTCTCACGTAATTTTCGTGAGTAAGCTTTGTCATTCATTCAAATCGGAGCCAAGCTGGCCACAATTGAGAGGATTCCTGGGCATATCACCCTTCAAATAGCCCTCCTTGAACTCATGCTCGACTCCAGGTGGGAGTGGCGCGTTGAGGTAACTATATAGACTGACGCGTCTACCACATACACTCAAACTAAACATGAAACAAAACATATAAGAATCAAAACAATAACCACGTGTGTCTAACTATATATAGTGTTGATGAGTCTGAAATCCTGTTAGTTTTTTCCACTGTTTTCTAATGTTGAAGTCGAGAGTTGTCAAAATATGTTCAAAAATTGATAAAAGTGAATGAGATTCACAGAGATATCAAGAGGATAAGCTGAGTTCGATAGGGGGGGGGGTCAGTGGTTCGATTTTGTGAAATACCTCTTATGTCCATGCTTAACCCGTCTCGGAATGCTACTGAATGAGGCAATTGGGCTTGTGGTGATATTGCGTGTCACCCCGTTGCTAGGCAAGAAAAAGAACGAGAACAATGGCGTACCTTTTGGAGCACAATAAGACTAGCCACAAACCCGGAAAGCGTCATCGGTGGCAGCTCCCGTGTCCCGACACAAAACCTAAGCGAATTGCCCAGTCAACCGAGTCTAAACCTAAAGATTAACTACCAAATGTGAACCTTCCAATGAGAATTACGAACAGATCTACGGTTTGAAAACTCAGTCTCTTGACTTAACAGCTATAGTTTTAGTCGTCAGAGGGTTTTTTCTTGGTTGCAAGGTTATGGGGGGTGAGGGCATATTTGAGACAAAAGCAACGGCCACAGGCCAGCGCACCGTCATCGGTGGCGTGTCCCACAATACGGTCTAGATCGAGCGAGCGCATTATAGCGCATTGTCGACGCTTGTCGGAGGTGCCTCAAGACCGGGAGGGGAAACTCCGAATAACACCACACGTCTGTGTGTGTCTGCTGCGCCAGTATGCTGGCTGTCCCGTCGCTTGCCGATGCCCGCCTCCAAGGCATCGCGTGCGCCTTAGCCAGAGTCAGGGTCAATCAAACCGAAAGAGATTATCTGGACGGGTAGTGGTTTCATGGATTAGCTACTGAGATGTTTTTGTCGTTAAAGATGTTATTGTTGTCGTGTGTGGTCATCGGTGGCGACGGGGTCGGGTTCGGAGTTGGTCGGTGCATCCGTGACTCCGGTACCCTTTGACTCGGGTTCCTGCCAACGCCGTGGAAGGCATCTTGGCCCCACCTCTCCCCTCCTCTCACCTCGCCACAACTACTACTAACAAGGATTTGAGACCAACGTCGACACTACGACGTCTACACTACCATCATTGACCTTCTCTTTTTCCCTAAAGCTTTAATAATTGCTTCCTCCGTGGCTGTCCTCGCGGTAGTTGATCCGGATTCTTCCGTTACACGTCTCTCCGATGCGTTGCGCGTTTCTTTTTTTTTTTGCCTCTTCGCCTCAGGGCAACCCCTGCAGCCGTGCCACCGTACCACCTATTTATAAGGCTTCCCCTCCCCTCCCTGGATCAGACAGACCCTAATTGTCAATTTATTCGACTACCAACCATCAATTCAATTACGATGTCGAGACAGAGTTTTGCGCGCCACTTCAAGCACCACGTCCACGCCAAAGTGCACATGGTCCAACCGCCGGCGCTGACGGCCCAGGTCCAGCTGATGTTGAAGCAGTTTGCGCAGGTGGGCAACTTGGAGTATTTCCGCATTCTGAAGCCGCTGGCGTCTCAATTTGGCACCGAGATTACCGTCACTTACTCGCCGCTGTGCCGCCAACAAGTGTTGGGCAAGATGTTGTTTGACAAGCACGGCGACGTCATCAACTTGCTGGGCCGTACCGACCCCGCCGACGCCGCTAGAGAGAACCACGGCCGTTTGGTTGAACGTTTACAACAGTTTATTGGCGAAGACGGCCGTTTCAAGTCGGTTACGTTTAAGGAAAGAGCGCAACTGGATGATGTGGTTAAAGCCAACGTGGCGGGACAAACTAAGGTGAATGATGTCACCGCCTAAGTCAATTGACTCAATTGACTCGATTGACTCAACTGTGCTTGGATTCGAGTTTTGCATAGCTCTCTGATGGGGATACCACTGAGAGAACTCATTATTGTTTCATTGTTTTTTATTGTTTTTGGGATGGATTTCGGATTTAATAGATTAAGATTATTATAGATTATTTGGATTAACAGATTATAGATTTTGGATAAAGGAATTAATAGATGGCATTAGCATTTTGAAGAATTTAGGGGTAGTCACCAACGCGCTGCAAATGAAGCCAGCGTAGATTGGGAGTTTATGTACACGTGATTCAAGGACATCTCTAAAATTAGTTGGTGAATCAAACCCCATTGGAATCAGTTTATTAGAATGAAGTCAATTGAGGCTAAGTACTTATCTTCACTTAATGCTGGATAGATTATGAATCGATTCAAATCCATATCTCCCGATTTTGATATAGAGTAGACATCCCAAATTTGGTTATATCGTTTGTATCTAAAAATACCCAATCAACAGAAATTTGATATCCTCGAATCTACATTTAGATTTAAGCCCAAAACAAATTGCAACCACCATTAACTTCCATGAGATTACTATCGGCTTTCTCAGTCGATTGAGCTTTTACAGTTTCAGACACCTCACATCACATGATTGTGGTTGTACTTTAGGGGCTACGGTGTCGTATAAAGTGTAATTGTACACTGGTTCAGGGATTGCGAGGCAGTGCTCAGTACAATTGGGTAATGTTGACGTCGATGAGTAATGTCACACGAAGGCTATGGGGTATAAGGCGTGAAGGCACGGGTGAGGTAACCAGGTGGCACGGGGGCCAACGCGTGGTGGTGGTGGCGCGACCCCAGGGGAGGGTAGCTAAATATAGGCAGTGCCAAGGGCCATGACATACAGGCCCGTGCCAAGTAGCATGGCCGGGCAATAAACGCGACACGGGGGTATCGTGCGACACCCGTGCCAGCGTGTCCACAGTGGGACGGTGCCAGCTATACGACGGCGCCACTGGGCGCCACAATACCGGAATAGGCTACAGCGATAATAGTGGACGATGCTGGGCGTTTTAGTGGCCCCCTCGTTTATGTGAGATGATAGGCTCAAATCTGTATCGTTTACCGTTTCCCCCAATTTGCCAGAACTGCCATTCCCGACGTG
Organism: Diutina rugosa; assembly: GCF_008704595.1. Lineage (NCBI taxonomy): Eukaryota > Fungi > Ascomycota > Pichiomycetes > Serinales > Debaryomycetaceae > Diutina > Diutina rugosa. The sequence goes on along the minus strand of NW_022995107.1, from coordinate 1,779 downwards.
TTTGCTGTGCTTTTCGCTTTGTCTTACCACAGCTGTTTTTTTTTTTTATCTTTTGTTAGTGGTGGTTGCGAAAAAGCAATCAGGAGCAACACAGGCAAAGCAAACGAGGGGGCCAAGGCTTATGATCGCTCGGGTCTTGGCCCTTGCTGTGGTTGTTGTCCCTTTAAGCAGTGGGAGACAACGTGTGTAGAACTCCAATGCACAACGGGTAAAACTGGGATTTTATCTCCCTACGCCTAAGAGATAGTGTAGGAATTAAATGTCACGGGACACTTATATTATTGAGAACAACCCAGCTACAACCAAACCACTATCATTAAAAACCTCTCTAAAAGCTGATAAGTATCAGGCTATGGCGAGAGGAAGGTCTAGTCGACTTTACCGCACGGCTGATTGCTTTCCAGCCTCGCCTTCATCCCCCCCACCTAAAATCAGTGGGCCGGCGAAAAATCCATCTTGAGTTGCTTGCAGTTTGCCACCAGCGACTCCGCGGTGAAATAGGTTAGGTCCATTGGGCCAAGCAAGCAAACTCCTACATGCCCTCTACCCATGGCTTCAGACCGGTTCTGGCCCAGTTCTAGCCCTACTCCCTTATGGCCATAGCCTTGTTAGCTAGCTTTTGTTAGCCTTTGTTAGCGGTAGCAATTTGTTTGTGCGAGCGCTCGCACACCTGCACTAATGGGGCGCAGTAATGTTGAGGTGCTAGCTAAGAGCATACATACGCTTCCCTCACAATAACACACCCACAGCACACATTTGACAGTGCCTGAAACTAGCAGGAGACAGGCGCGACAGCATATACGAGCAAACGACACCCACACCCACACGCCGTCATCACCATCGCTGCCACCGCTGCCTAGTAACTAGCAGCTGCTACCCATAGCCGTCAACCGGCGCGCGCCGAAGCCATTTTTTTTTTTGCTCGGCTTTTCTCGCCTTGTGGCTCGTTTTCCGTATTCTGTTTTCTTGTTTTCTTAGCTATTAAGTGTTATGTTTTATGTTTTTCTTGTCGTGTCGTTTGAGAATGGTTTTTCTTGGGTTGTTTCGTGTGGTGTTTGGAAACCGCCAAGTTTCGAAACCACTTTGATTGCCACTTGGTAGGTCGGGTCGTTGCTAAGTGAGTCGCGGGGAACTATTCGCCGCGGTAACCATGGCAACTGGAGCGCGGTTGTGAATCTGAGCGCGCCAGAGCGTCATTCGCGCCGGCGTGACCAGCGCCGTCAGCGCCGGCGGCGGGCTACAGCGCTGGCGCCCATCAAACCGCCGTCGTCGCCACGTAAACCTGATACACGTTGGCGCCGGTGGCGCCGTTAGTGGTTACAGGGCTTGGCAGTTGTGGGTATTCAGATGCAGCGCCTTATCCGATCGCCCGGCGTGATTACGTCATCGAGTGTTTTACTAACAGATTCTCCCACCTACACTTGCGTCGTTCCGATGGCAGCAGCAGCAGCAGCAGCAGCAGCAGCAGCAGCTATAGCCCCCGATAGCGGCGGGCCCCACCATCTCCGACCCGGCAATAGTACGGGATAGAGGATATAAAGGATGCTGACTAATGCTACAAGGAACTGTCGGATCAGGTGATGGCGGTCTCGACACCTCACGCTTTTCCCCCCTGTTTCTTCTTCCCCCTGACACTTAAGTTTCAGAATTTCCGTGTTGTCCGTGTGTGTAAAAACTGTGGGCAAAGTGTAGTGGTTGTGTGGCCGGTGGGTGCTTTGTGTGGGTCATCGGTTACGAAGCCCTGGCCCTATCTCGCACAAGCATGATGCACGTAGGCCC
>NW_022995071.1:0-15433 GCF_008704595.1 Diutina rugosa | reverse complement strand
CATTGTTAAGGAAAACGAACACGGTGTTGTGACTACTGCTGAATGTGTTGTTGAAGTTACCACAGACGCTACTGGTGGCGTGGTCACCAAGACTTCCACCATCGGTAGTAAGCCTACCGAATGTGACGTGTGCTCGGTGTACACCACTGCTGTTGTGGAAACTAAGGACAACGGTGCTGTCGTGACTGCTGAACATGTTGTTGAAGTCACTACCGACTCTACTGGCGGTGTGATCACTTCTACTGTGGCTCCTCACTACACCACCTTGATCACCACTAACGAAAATGGTGAAGTGTTAACGTACACAACCCTTGAAAGCGAGGCCAAGACGACTGACACCGGGTCTGGAAACAACGTCGACTCCGGCTCAGGTGAAGGCTCGCCCAATGTGCCCGCCGGTGAAGGCCAAGCCAATACTTTGGCTGGGTCTAATGTGGTACCCTCTGGTTCCACTGTGTTGACACTTCCTGGTGCTCAAAGTACTGCTGGCTCCACCCCTGGTGGGTCCGAACCTTCGGTTATTGCTGAGGGCAGCGCGTCGACCAAGTTGATCTCGAGATCGTTGGCGGCGATGTTGCTTCTCTTTGTTTTGTGATTCCCCTTTAATTCACCTAGCGTGATATTGTGATTTGATACCTATATTGAATAAAAGTTTATTATAAATTTTGTAGTGTTTTGCAAACTTATTCACCTTTAAATCATTTAACTTAACGCGCCACAGTATAAGCGACTTGCGAATTAACAACTAGTAGGACTGTAAAGGCTATCAAGTGGCATTGGCCAATGTACTAAGGGATGGAGGCTAAAATAGTACAACGACAAAGCGAGTCGAGTATAGGTTAGCCGATGGTCACCAAACTGCGACAACCGTTAGAAGTACAGTAGAAATTTATCCGAACTATAGACGAATGAGTACAGTTTCCCTGTCAAACGTCAAAAAGTCGATTGATTTCGATATCGACCAAACGCCACCCCTGCCAGCTTTGGCTATTCAAAACCAAAATGACTACTGCATAACAGGGAAACGGAGTCGAGGAATCTGGCCGCCGCCCCCAAATATGGTCAATCCTTCGATAGTGTAGTCTGACGGGAAGTAATATCAATGAAAGCGAGATTGTGGTGAAGGGATATGCATTTGTCTAGAACGCAAAGAGGCTGATAACCAAAGTCTGAGTCTCACGGAGCTCTCCATCAGTGGCATTAGGGCTCGTACTTGAATGAATACATCGCGGTCGAAGGATCATGTTGGTCTCAGCTATCGAACTGATTCCAATTACTGAGAATCACTGGCTTGACTTGGGGGGTTTCTCCCGGGCTCAACACCATCGACCGGGGAGACAACTCGCACTGGAAAATTCACGCGTTGTAGTACACGTACACCTCAACTATGTCTCAACCCGCAGCCAAGCCAGCGGCCCCCGTCCAGAGTCAGCAGGTGAAGGTCGAAACGGAGCAGCGTTCTCCAATTGCCATCGCCCTTGCACGCTGGTTAAAGGACCATCGCGATCTCAAGCAGCGCGTGGGTTTGCTCAATAATGAACAGGACATCAGCTTCTTCCGCTACAAGCGGTTCCGTCGTTTGTTGACAAGCGACGTGTACAAGAAAGCCCAACAGAATCCCAAGAACGGTTTGATTCCTATAGAAGCCGACGTTGACGCCGACAAAGCGTTTGTATTGTTGATCCAAAACCAAATGATCGTCCCCGTGCAAAAATTACACTGGGCTGAAATCAAGGCCGTACGCGGATGGAAACCCAACCGTCAAAAGCCGACGCTTAAGCGGATCAATGAGGCTCGCGTTGACCCTGACTCGTACTTCGCCTGGACCTACCAGAAGCCGAACCCTTACGCACCACTTTTGGCGTTATTATTTATCGCAGCGGTGTTCACCGTCATTTTGTTCCCGTTGTGGCCTAACTTCATGAAGCGTGGGGTGTGGTACTTGCTGATGGGTGCATTGGGATTGATCGGTTGCTTCTTCGGTATCGCCATCGTGCGGTTGATCGTGTATGTCATCACAGCATTGACGATGCCTCGCGGTCTTTGGTTGTTCCCCAACTTGTTCGAAGACTGCGGTGTCATTGAATCGTTCCAGCCTGCCTACGGTTGGGAAAAGGAGCGGAAGAAGAAGGGTAAGAAGAAGTCGAAGGGCACTGCCGCCGCGGCAACCCCCGGTGCTCTGGCCCCTGCTCCCGCTACCAGCACCAAAGCAAACTCCGCTTCCACTCCTGTGTCAGTGGGATCGGATAAACAGGCGGCTTCCGGAGCTGCTGCTGGCCAATCTCTCCCGACTAAGAGAAAGGTGACTCTCGAAGAGGTTGATGAGTAGAAGTGCTGTAATATATACATATGAATGAATTCCCCTACCGGCCTTTCCGGCCAATGTTCCGGCGCACTCGCCATACCCCTCCGACTCGCTCTTTATCATCCAGAGACACATAGGGAATCACAGGCTTGACCAAATCGGTGGCGGCGCCCGATTTTTTATGATCGTTATAAACGTCCAAGTGTCGTTTGTGACTGCTGAGCATGCCGGGGTTCAAAAGCTCACATGGCGGAATCTCGCCTTCACCCTTCACTAAAACTATAGCCCCTTCATCTACTCGCTCGATCACTTCGGGACCGAGATACAAATTGATAGTCTTGCGATTGGTGTCGATGCTGTGAATCATGGCGAGCCCTAGCAATGTTGTCTTGGGCTCGAGCTCGAGCCAGGTACTTCCCTGGATGTAGTTGGGTACTTCATCTCCACTTTCCACAGGAATTCGCTCGTAGATACTGGGATCAACCACATACACTGCCATGATCGTCACCTCAACCATCGCCACCAAGTCTTGTAATTGGAAATTCGCTGGACAGTCGTAGTTGAGCACAGACATCGCTCTGATGCCTCCCTCCACACCGTAACTTACTTTGTAGGGGGCGTTATCGAGCAAATGGTGATCGAAGTCATAGCGATGACCATGACGATGAAAGTAGCACAATTTAGCAAGTGTGCGGATATGAGGAGCCGAGAATGTGGGCTGATGACTGAGACAAGGGACAAAGTGGTGCATGTTGTGGGTTAAAGTCTCAGCTAAATTTTCTTCGTCATCTTGACCCATGATCACCAAGTGGTCAATGGAAATCATATCACAAATCTGCCGTAACAATTCTTTACCGAAGCCTTTGATCCAGCCAGGGGTATTGATAATCAAAGGATGACGCTGAGTGGCATGATGTTTCTGGTAATAATCTAGAAGCTGACGAATGATCTGTAAATATAGTTTTGGGTGATGAGCCGGAGACGAGTAGCCAAAGTAAGCAGTGGTGTCGGTAACTCTTTCCTCCAACATCCCTAGCAATGGTTGCGATACATGCAAAAGCCCTAAACAATAAGGGGGAATACCTTCAGATTGTCCTGGATCTGTCTCAAGATAACACACTTCTCGTGAATATTGAAGCAACACTTGGTTTGATAAAGCCTTCGCAAACGTCAGCTTACCGCTGTTTTTCCCCCCAACGATACACACCACTGAAGCTTTTTTGGGTTTACCCACAAACAGTGTGACCGCATCAAGCGCCTTCAACTGGTCGCCGCTGATACTCACAGCGGGTGTCGGCAGATGCCCGCTAATGATCTCATATGATAGCAGGTAGAACCTTGCTTGAAACGCATCTGATTCCAATAAGTCTGCTGACGGAGGAAGGAGACGTTTGTACAATGGAGCGTAAGTACTGATTTTCTCCAAACCAGTGAAATTCTGTTCCAATTTGATGATTGTTTCCCCTTGAACTGGTAGATTAGGCGAGGAGGAGGTCGATTCAGACGGCACCGAACCAAATAGTAAGAGCCCTTGAGCATGAGTGACTGTTATGGGGAGGGCAATTTCACTGCTTTTGAGTTGATGGCAATCATTGATGAGAAGTGTACCTAGAAGTACAGTAAGTTTGAACTGGCCACACACAATGATATGATCTGGCCCCAGCAAACCCACGTATGAGGTTTTGCCCTCCATGGCAAAGTTTTGTTGATTGGGAGAGAAATTCAGGTTGTACACTGCCAAGTCGACGGTTGCAAGTTCAATGGCTTCCCAAGGAGGCACCACCTGTTGAGCTTGAGGCTGCGCCAGTGACCGGAATCCCTCCTCTGTATCATCGTCCAGCGAGTTTTGTTCATATTTGATCACATCTTCAGTTGCATCATTGTCTTGTAGGGAAGCGAAGGCAGACATGTCCGATGAGATGACTTGGAATGGGTATGTATGGGACGTATGATTTAATACAAGCTCGATGAAATCACCAAAACTAGTAGTTGGTCGGTTATTTGGACTTCCCGAGCCTGTTTCAGGATGGGCTGTCAAAGCTCACAGGATCAAGCCTCTCCAGGTTTGGTATCAGTAAGTGATGGAGTGCGGCATTGGTGGTGATAAGCATATACGAATTCATAACCAACTTTTTGATCGCAATATGAAAAGATTTGTGGAAATACATATCAAGTCACCGGTAATCCATTTCTATGTGAAAGTTAGAGTGTTATTCCATTGATCAAGTTGCTACTATAGTGGAGCTCTGTCGTGCGCACTAAAGAGCAGCCATGTCAATCTCCCTCCCCAGTGATTTCACCAACATTCTCGAGCAGAAGTTCGAAAAGGCTGCAGCTGATGGCGAACTTGAGTTCAATGGTAAGGGAGCCACCACTGAAGTCGTCCACTTGCCGCACATGGACGTCCAATACACAATGTTGCCGTCTTTAATGAAACGGCCGGAAAAGGGACAGCAAAAGAAGAACCCCTTCTTGGAGCCTGAGCCAGCGCTTACCATTGTTGAGGACTTTGGTAAAGAAAACCAATTTAGATTAGTTTTCAACAAATACCCCGTGGTGCCGTGCCACTTCATGTTGCTCACGAAGGAATTCAAGTCGCAAGACACGCCGTTGCTGCCAGAAGAACTTGAGGCTATTTACTCGGTGTGCAAGCACGTAGGAAACGATTGGTTTGCTTTCTTCAACTGCGGTCCCGAGCTGGGAGCGTCGCAGCCTCACAAACATGTTCAATTCATGAAGAAGCCGCTGGGTGAATTTATCTCGTTTGCTGACAGGTTGGCCGACTCGTCATCATCATTTTTACCCAACAACAAAAACGAACCACTCCAAAATGGTAACTTACCCTTCGCCCACTTCGTGGCTCGCTTGCCGGACGGAGACATGACTGCCGACGACTTGCTGATGTATTACATGCTGTTGGTGTCTCGAGCGGCCACTGTGTTGCGGGACAATGACGTTACGAAAATGAGTTACAATTTTTTGATGACTCCCAAGTGGATGATGGTGGTGCCTCGTAAGCTGGGCGTTTACCATGAAAAGTTAGGCCTCAACTCTTGCGGCATGTTGGGGTTGTTCCTCTGTAAGAACACTCAATTGCATGACTTAGTGAAGGACGATGGTCCAGAACAGATACTCGCCGAGGTGTGCTTCCCTTCGACAGCGGGACAAAAGTCAGATGATTACCATTATTAGATGAATCTTTAGAATGTAGATGACGAATTAGCTATTTACGTTATTAGTGAATGCTTGGAGTGCCAGCGTCAACTTCAACCGCATCTCTTCCCACTCGTCGTCAAGATTGCTGAGTACCGTGATCGCACCACCAGCTCCAATGCGCCAAAGCTTGGTGGTATCAGTGTTAAGTTTATCGTCAGGGTAATGGAAAGCGGAGCGGATCACTACCAGCCAGTCAGAGTCGTCCGTCACTGACCAGTATCCCACCACTCCGGAATAGATACCTCTGCGGCCGTAGCCAGGTTGCAAAGCTTCTATGTCTTGAAGAAGCTCGATGCTTCGCTTCTTAGGGGCGCCTGTCATCAGCCCAGGTGGGAGCGAATTGCAGAGAACGTCGATACCTTTGTAACCGTTATCAGCCAAGTACCCATTGATCACACTAACCAATTGGTAGACGGTTGCATATTCCTCCACTCGCATCAATTGAGGCACATCGACCTGGGGTAAGAATTGAAGCAAATCGTGGCGGATCAAATCAACAATCATCAAGTTTTCTCCCATCTCCTTGGGCGTCCGCAAAATCCGCTCCGCATCGGCAAAAGTGACTTCAGGGGTGTTGCGAACAGTACCTTTGATCGGACGTAATTGAGCAAGCTTGCCATTCTCGGTACGTTTCCAAGAAAGAAATCTTTCAGGTGATGATGATATGAGGACACAATCATCAAACTCAAAGAAACACAGATACGGCAGAGGGTTCTTGCGAAGAGTCAACACTTTGTAGATATCCCATGCTTTAGTTGAAGTCGGGACCCTGATGGTAGATTGAGTTGTGAGACAAAGTTCATAGGAGTCGCCTGAATGTAAGTACTCTTGGCATCTAGCAAACTGCTCGCGATAAACGTCCAATACCGGTAAATCGTACTCGATGTTACCCTCGCCAATTGCTTCTACCGTCATTGGAATCGATTCAAGGTCAATAGGTTTTACATTATTCATCCCGTTAACAATTCGATCTATCCAAGAATCGTCATCGTCAAGGAAAGACATAATGTGCCATTGGCGTTGAATGTGGTCAAACACCAAGACTCGATCAATCCAAACAAGTTTCATGTCGGGCGCGGGCCCATTGCAGATTTTTGGAAGTTTCAGTAATGTGATGTGTTGACCCTCCTCATAACTTATAATGCCCATATACCCTCCAACAAAAGGAATGGATGGATTAGGCAACTTAAGGTTCTCGGGGGATACATAGTTACGTTTCATCTGTTGACCAAGATATTCCCATCCACTGCCCTCCCATTTTTTGATAATCTCCTTTGAACCGTAGGATGAAATGGTGACCTCATTGGTATCGACCAGATGCGTTATCACCTCACTCTGATTCTCAATTGGCAAACCTATAACAGACCATTCACCAGGCACAGCCGCAGAGTTTAGTAACACGAACGGTATACCCTCATGGTGTAAATGATCACAGACATCAACCGGACCCACGTTATCATCAAGAGAAATAGTTTTCAGAATGAGCTTCTTATCGGCTTGAGGCGCGAATTCACCGGATTCAATCAAGGGCTCGAAATGAACGGAATATATTCCTTTGAGTTTATCAACAGCTTCCGTATTAATGTTTCTCTGTTGACGATGTTCATCATTCCAACGTTTAGCGATATCAGCAAAGTTTTTGATGAGGTCCAAACCTTGCGTAGAACACACACTTTCAGGATGGTATTGCACCCCATAAAGAGGCAATTCACGATGCTTCACCGCCATAAGGATTGCCTTACCTTCATCTTCACAGTAAGCGAGTTGCTTGAGGTCATCACCAATCAGAGGCACGTACAATGAGTGGTACCGCACAACGTCCACTGGTGATGAGCCACCAGCGAAAAGGTCCAGAGTGTCAGTGACAACGAGCGGGAACACCTGTCCGTGACGGACGACATCCAAGCGCTCAACATCAGAGCCAAACGCGTGGCAAACCGCCTGGAACCCCAAACAAACCCCGAGGATTGGCACTTTAACGAAAGTAGGATCGTGGTACTGGTCCAAGAGCCACTTGATGATTCCCACGTCGCTGTCGTTGGCCGGGTGCCCTGGCCCAGGACCAATGACCACCCAGTCGAAGTTTCGTAAGTAATCCTGGGCAAATGTGGCGTAGTCAGATGGGGGAATGGAGTCGTTGTGGACCACCACCACTTCTTGGCCAGTCGCCTTCGCGATTAAATCAGCCAAGTTATTGGTGAACGAGTCATAGGAATCGATAAGAAGGATCATGGGGCAATTCCCCGACGGGTGGTTGTGGGTTCTGGCTCGTGGGGGTAAGGTGAGGTCGCAGCCACCGTTTGCGATCGAGCAACAAGTGTATGGCTACCAGCGACGACAAAAGGTAAACGAAACTGTGGCGACAATGCCGAGTTGAGAACGCGGTTGTGAGTAAAAATCTGCCTATGATTCTGAAGACCAGGAGTGATAGATTAGGACATTAGCGAGACGTAAGATAAGCTGGGGTTGACAGGGTCAAGCGGGGAAGGTGTACCGAAAACGCCACAGCTTCTACATGTCGAGCAAGAGCAGAAGTACAATGGTCACAAACACTCATTGAGCTTTAAGGAGCTTATGAGTGTTTTGAGGATCATAAAATTTTCACATTACGGGTATAACCTCAATGACTATTGGTCGCATCGACGACAGGTAATTTTCGCCGGAGTATGAGCGAATAATCTTTAGCATCGACATGCCATAATATGCAAAGAATTACTCAAAAAGGTGATATTGGACATTTCTTTTTGGAGTCATCACACGATTTTCACCACGAATCGACCGTAACAAATACTTAAGTTGACGAATCATGGCCACATCCAGCTACCAAATTGCACTTACTGCGTTTATTGTGAATGCATGAGGGACGCGATACAGTATGGAGTAAAGAGATTACCGAGAGGAACGAAAAACCTGTGAGATAACAAGAGATCCATAACTAAGTGGCAATTATCCAAGCCTTCTTTAGATCGTAAGCTTAGTTCATTTTTCGGAGAATTTTGGAGAAACCTCTGTAGATTTTGTGTAGGCTCTTCGATCGTTGGTAATATGCATTACATGGATACAATATACGGTTGTCGTGATCCACAAAACCGTAATTTGCTCAACATGCGATCTTGAGCATTACTATTTGCGAGATATGAATTTTTGTCCTTGTGAATGTTCAAAGGGAACGACTAAATTGAAAGATACCCGTATGATTCTGATACACAAGGGATACGAATTGCACTGAAATGGCAAGAGGTCAGATGGCGTACTGCTTTTCAGCGAATGCATGGATATCGAAGTTCTTGTAGCACTACAGGGTAAGTGAAAGATGAAAACATATTAGTTAGTTTACGTAAAAGTAATTTTTTACAACAACAAGACGGCAGCAAGGGCGACGGCACCAGTGCCGAAGCCAACAGCAACGGCGCCGTTGTCGCTCTTAGCACTGACGGTGTTGCTGTGGGCGTGATCGGCCTCGCCAGATTCATGAGAATGAGCAGCTTCGCCAGATTCATGGGCGTGGTCGTGGTCGTCACCGGATTCGTGAGCGTGGTCGTGGTCGTCACCGGATTCGTGAGCGTGGTCGTGGTCATGACCGGATTCGCCCGACTCATGGGCGTGGTCGTGGTCATCACCGGTGGTAGCAGAGGCTTGAGCAGTTTCTTCAGCCTTGGCCTCACCACCATTGGCTTCGCTCGCATGATCGTGGTCGTGGTCGTGGTCGTGGTCGTGGTCGTGATCATGGTCATGGCCGTGATCATGGTCATGGTCGTGGCCAGCGTGAGCTTCCACAGAGGCTTCAGCAGCTTCAGCAGAGCTGGCAGCAGTGGCAATAGCAGCCAAAGCAGTGATGGTAAAGACGGTTTGGAACTTCATTGTACTTGATTATAGAGAAGCTCAAGTGCCAGTCGGCGTCCTTATATAGCCGTCCAGCCCGATAACCACTATCATTTTCAATTAAACGCACGGTATAATGTGGTTCTGCTTCGCGCAGATTTGGTACCATCAATTGTGTCAATTCGTTTGGTACCTGCTCGTACCTATCGCCGAAACCACATACGATGAAGCATGATACCATGGTTCAAGTTAACGTAAACCATCGCTTGAGCCATACCACCCCAACGGTCGTTAGTAGTCTCCACAACGCCGAAGGGCACTTTATCGTAATGTCCTGCAACTACTGGCTCAACATCGTGTAAAATAATAAACTCAAAGCCGACTAATCGCTAAATTGTTCCTGGTACGTCGCACAATGGCGAGGCGGGAACATCTTTGGTAGCGAGCTGCAACGAAAAGTGTGGGGTAAGTCGGTGGGCTTCTGGTACCGATGATACCACTTTCCTTTCACCAATAAAGCTTGGCCAAGTCGTCCACCGGTGTCTTTTGGAAGCTGGGCTTCTTCTCCCCATTACCAGCCCACCTTGGCCCAAGTCTTGGCTTAACACCCTTGTGGTATCGACATGATCGGTCTTGGCAAGCGAGCATGTTTTCGGCTCAATCGGCGCTTTCTGGGGCGTAGCGCCGTTCCCAATGGGGCTCAGGACAATTCAATTAATGGTGTATCTGATTAATAACTCGTAATTCTCGACCACAACCACAACGGTTTTTCGGGCGTCCCCGCAACCGTTAATGGAAAATCACCATAGGGCAATTTCAGTGCCGCCTCCACTTGCCTGGTTTGGAAAAATCACTCTGGTCAATTCTCAGGTTAAAGGTATGAGGCTATTGTTAGCCGGCACGGGGATCTAGCATTTGCCGTTGCCGTAGCCATTGCCGATGGTCAGTGAGACGGCTTACACTCGTGCTGCAGTCGCATTTCACCAAGAGTCCCCTCATCGCATCCCCAGACTAAAGGCTTAAGGTAAAAAAAGTTACCAACATCTTATATTTGAAATTTAGGTCTTAGATCAAATTTATCAGCTCATCATCTTTCTAGCATAATTTCATATTGCATTTCCACCTCTGGATCCGCATCCGGGTCCCCTTATCATATTGCGCCATCGCCATCGCGGCTCGCACCCATATACTATGAAGAACCTTGTCACGCTAAACCGGGGCGAGATAGTTCTCGAGTCGCTCACGTACCCGGATCTTCCGGTGGTGGCGCTGACATACGACCCGGTTGCCGACAGCATCACCTGCTGTCTCGCCAACGATGAATACGTCGAGGTCCAGCAGATGCAAAAGTCGGGCCAACGGGTAGTGCTCGCCTCGTTTGCCGTCTCTGCGCCCGGGGACGTGTTACTGTTTGCCCATTTTGACGACTGGACCCAGCTCGTGTTTGTATTCACCGGAGGGGACCTCGTGGTGGCTACTTATGTCCCCGAAGCCGACTGCGACTCCACCACGGTGGAGATCGTGGGTCTGATCGATAGCGGCCTCCAGGCAGCCCAATGGTCGCCTGACGACGAGATCATTACCCTTGTCACCAACGACAATAAGGTGCTCTTGCTTCCACGCCTGTTTGATGACCCTATTTGTGATAAGCAGTTGGACGCTAACGATATTAAGATCCTGGACTCTAAACACGTATCGGTGGGCTGGGGTAAAAAAGAGACTCAGTTTAAGGGGAGAGGAGCCCATGCTCGTGAGCGGGAAGCGCTTAAACACGCAGGGCTCACTCAGGAAGGAGAGTTGAGAGACCCTACCGTCAATGAAGTGGAACGCGGAACTCTCTCGCCGCTAGATCGTCACACCACCAAAGTCTCATGGAGAGGCGACGGTGAGTACTTTGCTATATCTACAATTGAGCCCGTGGCCGTCGAAGACACCGGAGAGAGCTACGACCGTCGTGTTATCAGAGTGTTCCTGAGAGACGGTGTTCTTGATCTGGTGAACGAAGCTGTTGATGGTCTCGAACACAACTTGGCGTGGAAACCTCAGGGGGCTTTGATTGCCCTGACTCAACGCCACACCGATGACGATGGTGACGACGTGCTTGACGTGGTTTTCTACGAGCGTAATGGGCTCAGACACGGCGAGTTCAACTCAAGACTCAACCCTGAGTCAGCAGTAATTGTTGACATGCAATGGTCGTGTGACCTGGGGGTTTTGCTGATCCAATTGGACAATCAAGTACAATTGTGGACGACAAAGAACTACCACTGGTACTTGAAGCAAGTGTACAATTTCTCGTCCCCCGTCAAATTCCACAGATGGCACCCGGAAAAGCCGTTGCTGTTGATGGTAGCCACCGAAGTAAGCCTCGAGATGTTTGATTTGGCCACTACCGTCCACACTGGGGCGACGACAATGGGTGCCGACCAGGGGATGACCCTTGTAACTGATGGCGACGAAATCAAGATCACTCCTCTCGCGGTGGCTAACGTGCCTCCTCCCGTCAGTTTCAGAGAAGTGTATGTGCCTGAACCGATTATCGACGTGTGCACTAACCGTAGCGGTACTCGGTTTGCTGCTGTTGGCACCACTCAGCTTCACATCACTGCGGCCATGGAACTGCCGCTGCTGCCTGCTCCCAAAGTGGAAACCAGTGCCGCGATGGACCCTGGTTTCGCCAAGTATGTGGCATTTATCGGCGACGATACCGTGGTGGTGGCGATTGACCAAGCAGCGTTTACGTCGTTGGTGTTTTACGAGTTAGACGGTCTGGTGAGCCGAGTAGTGGATTTGGAAACTAAAGCAGTAGTGGTTAAGGCCACCGCTGACCTTACTGCGTTGGCTGTCGAATTAAGAGACGGACAAGTGTTCACTTATTCCCAAGATGGCGAACCCACTTATATCACTACTTTCCCTCAGCTTTGTCGGGAGATTGAGGTGCTTAACGACACTGCCTTTGGTATCTCGGCGCTGGCTAAGCTCTACGCCAACGACCATGAAGTGTGCACTAACGCCACCTCGCTCAAACTCTCGGAACTGCATCTTTTGTTCACCACCTCGCAACTGCAGCTTTGCTTCATTCACTTGGACCAAGCCATCACTGAAAACATCAACTTTGGTGAGTTGAACGACGAGCGGGTGCGTGCAATTGAGAGGGGGTCGTTTTTGGTCAACGTGATGCCTCTGAAGTACTCGGTGGTGCTTGAAGCTCCCAGAGGTAACTTGGAGACAATCTACCCGCGTATTATGGTGCTTTCAGCCGTACGCCAGTTGATTGTGGCTGGTGAGTACTACCAAGCGTTTATGGCGTGTCGTACTCATCGCATCGACTTGGACATCTTACACGACTACCGGCCTGATTTGTTCATGGCTAACGTCGATAAGTTTGTGGCTCAATTGGGTAAAGTGGAACACCTTGACTTATTTGTGCTGTGCTTGAAGGAAGAGAATGTGGCTGAAGTTAAATACAGGGAAACTAAAGGTGACGACGGCGAACCCGTGGCGGCCGTAACTGAACAATTAGCGTCGCTGACGCTTATCGACGAAGGTGAGGGTACTAAGCGGATTATCCGTCATGAACGCCACGGTGAGCGCGACGCTAACTCCAAGGTTAACCGCATCTGTGAGGCCATCCTTAAGGTGCTTGAAAAGCCTCAAAACCACGACCAATACTTACAAACGATCATCACTGCCTACGCGTGTCAGAAACCTCCCAATATCGAGGATGCGCTTAAGCTTATTGGTGGACTTAAGGACGAAGACCACCGCGAACTGGCCATCACCCATTTGTGCTTCTTGTACGACGTCTACAAACTCTACAACCTGCTGTTGGCGATCTACAATGTGCGCCTTGCCCTTCTGGTGGCGCAACACTCGCAAATGGACCCCAAGGAGTACCTCCCTTTCCTCCAGAACTTGCACCAACAACTGCCTCTCCGCCAGAAGTTTTTGATTGACGACCATCTTAAGAACTACACTAAGGCTCTCGGCTGGCTCTTTGAGTTGGCGGAAGCCCAGGAGTTCGATGACTACATGGTCCAACACCATCTTTACAAACAGGCGATTGCCATCTATACCAAGGAGAACAACACCCAACGTACTGAAGAGGTGTACCGTCTCTACGCTCAGTACTTGTTTGACGACAAGCAGTACCCCGACGCTGGGCTTACCTACGAGTACTTGGGCCTCGACGACGCTGCCCTCGAGCTGTGGGTGTTGGCCAAGCGGTGGAAGGAGGCGTTGGCGCTCGTGGCCCAGGACCAAGACCGCTACCGTACAGTTGCCACTGACTTGGTGGCGAGCCTTGAAAGCGACCACCGCTACGTCGAAGCCGCTGAAATCGAGCGGTTTGTGTTGGGCAACGTCGACGCCGCGTGTGTGCTTTACTGTAAGCACTACCACTACGACCAAGCTATCCTCTTAGCGAAGCTGCTGGGGAGACCCGAGCTTATTGAGCTGATAATTGACCCGCAATTGGGTGAAGGTTTCGGTACTATCGCCGAGTTGCTTGCCGACTGTAAGCAGCAGATGAACCTGCAGTTGCGGCGTTTGAGGGAGTTGCGGGATAAGAAGGCCGAGGACCCTTTCACCTTCTACGGCATGCCCGAACAGGATACTGCTGACAACGTGCTGATTGCTCCTTCGGAAACTTCAACGACGCCATCGTTCTTCACTCGTTACACTGGTAAGACGCTGGGGACGGCGAAGACGGGGGCGCTGAGAAAGACGGCTAAGAACCGTAAGCGTGAGGATAGAAAGCGGGCTAAGGGGCGTAAGGGTACTATTTATGAAGAGGAGTACTTGATTCGCTCGGTGGGGCGGTTGATTGAGCGGTTGGAGCAACAACAGCCCGATGCCTCCAATCTTATCGAGGGGCTTTTGCGTCGCCACCAACGAGAACGTGCAGTGCAAATCCAACACAACTGGGTGGAGTTGGTGCTGTTTATCACCGATAATCTCGAAGAAATCCACAACATGAGCGACCGCGACCGCGAGCGGTTGGACGACGACGGGAACGTGTACTTGATCGACCCCATCCCCGTGCCGGCAGTGCCCAAATTCCCTGTCAAAGCGATGCTAGACTTTTAAGAATGCTAATATTATATAGAGGTAATAAACCCCGCGTGATCATAACTGGTATCGACGTTTTCTTCTGGTTCGAGACGGTGGTCGTGGGCGATGTACATGTCGGCGAACGTAGCCTCATCCTGTAAGCTGAGAAAAGCGCTTTTAATGGCGTCGCTCATTGCACTGTGGCGGCTGGTAGCGATCGCCACGCCCCTATGTGTGGAACGCCCCACACCAAACCCTTCCACCATCATTGCTGTACCGTCATAGAACCATACCTCGACGTTCACTTGTATACGAGCCACGATCAAATCTTCTTGATTTTCTCTTTTTTCCACTTCAATATCTAGGGGAGTAGAGCTCACCACGCGGTGCAGCCACCCGTCAAAGCCAAACACTTGATTAGCTAGGTCAAGCACTTCTTTAGTGGGTAAGGCGTGGTCATAACGACTGAACATGCGGCGGTGTTTCCATTGAGCACGCTCCTCAAGCCGTTTGTTGAGGCGGTTATTGAAAGTGCCTAGGCGTAGTGAAGTCCACGTGCCAACATTAGGCGGTGGCGATGGTGGTGGCGTGTGTTGCGCTTGAGCAAGCTCCTCCTCACACTGGCGCTCGATGTCCGCGACCTCGTGCTGGTCGGGGAACCAAGTGGTGGTGGGGGTTTCGGCCTCGGGGGTGCCTGCACCTGAGTCCATAGAGAGTGTCGCTCTGGAGATGCGATATACGCGTCCCTGTGGTGATGCCGGTGCGGCTTTGGCCAGTGCAACGTTGCAGCGTGCGCTCTCATTAGTATGTGGAAGCTCGTGTGAGAGGCTTCCGAAGTGATAGCGAAAATCACCAAGTGCTACACCGACCACCACCTCCTAAACGGGCGCCACCGGGCAAACGAAAAAAATTATTAATAGCATCCGTTTTAACGGCAATTCTCACTCATGACAACGAAAGGGCCTGGCCATTCGCCACAAACCATAACTGATAGACAATGCGTAGGCGACGTTGCGGGGGAGGGTCCCGGCTGAATAC
>NW_022995136.1:0-19651 GCF_008704595.1 Diutina rugosa | reverse complement strand
AAACAAAAAAATATTTTTTAGATGAGGGAAATTTTGTTATATATGGCAGTTGCTTAGCACTCCGCCATCGGCCGTTACCTCCCGGTTTCGAAAAAAAAAAATAAAAATCCCAAAACCTGTTTCAAGGCCCCCTTCCCCCTTCGCGCGTAGTGTCAAAGCAAGTGTGAAACCCAGTGTGAAATCACTCCATGGCATTCACCCAGTTTTTACAAGGCCAGCGCAACCGGTTTAAGAAGCTGTCGGCGTCATCATCGTCGTCGCTGGCAGCGTCGCTGGCGCTGCCGAGCTCGGCTCCGGCTCAGCCCCGGCCGCAACAAGCGGCGAAACCAGTTCTGAAACCATCACTGAAACAAGTGGTGGCTCCAGTGGTGCAACTGTCGCCGCTGTCGACGACGGTGGACTCAGCGCCATCGTTGTCGCAACCGCTGTCGCAGCCGCTGTCGCAACCATCCTGGAACACGTTGGCGCCGGCGTTGGCGCCGCTGCCGCTCGGGCTCGACCCCGTCAACGCCGCCACCGGCGCCCCGGAAAAGGCGCCGCCGATGGTCCACACCATGCTGATGCTGCTGCGCCTGTCGCTGGACCCGCTGACGGAGCTGCCGCCGGCGCTGCCCCGCGGCGTCCGGCGCCTTTCCGAGAGAATGAAGGCGACGCCGTCGCTGCTCCACCGCCACCTGAGGGTGTTTACTCCCAGTTCGCCTTATGGCGCTAACGGCGCCAACGGCGCCAACGGCGCGAATGGCGGCGCCAATGGCGCCAGCGCCAACGGGTCGCTGGGGGCGCTGCGGGCGCTGGCGCTGCACGCCCAGTTTAACCGCCAGATGACGGAGCTGTTACCGCCGCCGTTGCGCCCCATCGTTACGTTGTTACACGCCCACCGCCTCCGCATCTATAACGTCGGGGTGTTTCAAGTGCCCGGGTATACCAGCGATGGCGAACGGGTGTGGCTTGAAGTGGAAGCGAAATTGACGGGAACCGAACTCGCGATCTGGCGCCCGCAGCTGGCGGAAGAGGAGGTGGCATTCACCGAGTTCAGACCGAAATATATCAACATTGTCGACGCTAAAATCAACGTGGTCAACAGCGGGGCGCTGTTTGAATTGAAAATCCAAACTGACTATACCCCCGCCAACGACGTCGTCGTCAGATTCCGCGATTCTAAGGATTACGTTAAGTGGTTAGCAGCCCTCTACTTGGCCCGGTTCGAACACGACCTGCTCAACGAAGCGTACACAGCAGTAATACTATCGCTGAGAGGGGCTCAACTCGCCGATATCCACGTGTTGTTAGCTCAAAAGAAGCGGTTCCCTTCTGAAGAATGGTGTAACGTTCGCTGGCCGCAAATCTCCGACCGCTGGCTTAAAGTGTTCGTGGTGATTGTCCCCGGCGATTCCAAGCATTTGGGGAGAATGGAACTCTACGCCTCCGATAAGATCAGTAAGCGCAACCTTATTGCCTACGTTGACCGGCTTGATCAGGTGTATAACGTGTATCCTGAACTGCCGGCTATGATTGACTTTAATGCGATTATGGCTCTTAATGGTGATATCTACGTCAATAAGCACTTTGAACACCTCTTTGACGCTGAAGTGGCCCCGCCACAGAGACTGTTTACCCTCAAGGGCATTTCCCGCTCGGATTCATGGCACTCGTTGTCCTCGTTAAAGAGTGATGCGACGCCGCCAGCAACGCCAAAAAACCACCATAAACGCACCAACCTGGGCCTGCTGGTACTGCTGCTGCTGTTCTTCTCGCTGGCCCCGTCGCCCCAGCCGCCTACAAGCCACAAACATAAGGGGAGACGCCACCGCGCCCATACGTTAGCCGAGGGAGAAAACGTCGAAAACACTCCGAAACGGACGCTGCTGTTTGTTAAGAAGAACTTGGACCAGTTCGCTACCACCAGCCACTGCTATCTCATGCCGTTAACTCACCCGGGAGTGCCCGCCATCGAAACGATGATCAGAAACTATATCCACATCATCGATGCGTTTAAGCTCTACGGCCGTCCCAAGCAGTTGGCGCTGGATAAACTGGACCCGCAACTGTTGTTATTCGCCTTACCCCTGTTGCCCCACTACCAGTACCTTTCCCGCGACGCTCTGACGAAATTAGTCGACAAAAAGCTCACCCCCGCCATCGAGGCTAACTGGAACTACCAGCGGTGGCGCCAGGAGTTCAAGGCCTATTTGCGAGATCGAGTGCTCCAAGGGTATAGGGGCCACGGCGACGTGCTGAAACTCTATCAAAACTTGGACTACTCGGTGTTTGACGCCCCGATCTCCCCCACGTTGCCTGACGACGGCTACCTGGAACTGGCGTACACGTTGCTGCCGCCGCTGTACCTGCGGCTGCTGACCCCGGCCACCGACAGCCCCGTCGCCGTCGACCTCGACTACGACACCGCCCGCAAGTACACGGCGCTGCCGCTTCTGGCCTCCTACCGTTGAAATGGGGTTTTTTTTACTATTTTTGCATTGGGAGTTTATAGATATGAATGAACGTTTATGACTCAGAAAAGGGAGAACTATGGTGACATTGATCCAGTAAAGGCTATTAATAGCTATCAGTTCAGTCTAGTCGAATTGTTGATGCCAGAACCAATTTATAGCTGTCAACCTGAGTTGATTAAGTCGGAGCGTTGTTGCCAGAACCAATTAATCATTTTTCGTTAGCTTTGGAAATGCTATACTGTTGTTGCCAGAGGTTTTTCACTCAACTTTGGAAGAGTGTAACCGTTGTTGCTAGAACCAACTAACGGTGTTTAGCTAGCTATGGATGAGTTAGACTGTTGTTGCTAGAACCAATTAATGGTTAATTAGTCTGTTTGGGCGTTGATGTCAGAACCAAACATAGGTAAAGGAAATGATTCTAAACAGACGAATCGTTGTTGCCATAACCAATTACTATATTTAAAATGTCAAAAGAAGAAGGGACGTTGTTCGCCAGAGCCAATAAATGGTTATTAGCTTGAAGAATAGGACTGCTGTCAATGAACCAAACACTCGCTTCTATAAAGCAGAGTCAATGGCCACTAAATCAACCACTACTGATTCTTTACACAAAAAAATATCCTACTTCAATCAAGAGGAGAACAATAATGATCAGTTTGATCACCAATTAGCGTGACTAAATTCACCGAATGACAAGATCTCACTGATAAGGGCAAAGCAATCATTTTTTTCTTTCCTTTTAAGCGACAGATCTTTTACTTAATCTTATTTGTGTCTGCTTTCACGTTAGCTTATGTCATTGATTACGCAATTGGAAAAAGGTCATCGCTTATCTCTACCCAGAGAAGAAAGACTTGGGGCCCAGACCCGCGGTGTTCTTTTTTTTTTGTGTGTGCCAAAATCAAAAAAATCGACAGCCATCCGTTGAGCACATATGATTCCGGCACACACCGTTCCCGAGATTTTCGGAAACCTACATCTAAGACATCTCCACCGCCCCACCGCTGCCCCATTACACAATGCCGTCAAACACGGTCAAAACACAGGGTTAAGAACTCCCTAGCTTTCGTGGTCATCGCCACCATGTACAATTACAGTATTATTGTCAGTAGTGTCGGAGCCGTGACAGCGACAGGGCCACCAATCTGAGTGGGTGTCACTGGATGAGATCGTTTAACCTGCATCTGGCGGCTAGGCAGGGATGCGGTTATTAGCTCCGTCCCACCCAAGACGTCAAGAGGAGGGAACCATCCAATTTGACATCAATAAAGCCAATTTCTCCGCCAATTCAACCAATCTATGTAATCTCTGCCTTGTCAATTACCCTATGTCCCCATTTTTAAGTCAATTACTAAATCTTATCCTCTCAAATTCACACACTGTCACCCAATTTCCGTAGGTTTTCAATTTTGCAGCCCCGCATTTTTTCCAAAATTCGCGAAAAAGTACACACATTGATGAAAAAGTGATGGCCTCATCTTAGTAACGCCATTGCCAGCCACAAAATAGTGCTATCCAACCCATAATTGATCGTTTGTAATCGTTGTTAATTACACTTAACTCCGCTATTTCCTATTACGAGCTCGCGTCCCCCTTTTCCACCAGTAATTTCTTATTAATAAAAAAATTCGCTTGCCCTCGGGACTACGAGCCCTGGTCTCGCATGCCCTCTCGTTCCCACTGTGTGCGAAGTCCCGTACGCGTCTAGGGCGTGTTGTTTTGATTTTACCGCTTCCCGTACGATCCCACCCGATCCAGCCACCACTAAACCGAACCAAACAGACGCTTTTCTAACCAGTTATTCAATTCGTTCCACCTCTTGTTTCACCTTCTAAACACCTGTTTCCTTCTGTAGTCTCATCCTCACTTGGCAACCGGGTGCAAGCCCCGCTCCCAAAGCTCGTTGCTATACGGCCCTGCTGCCGCTGAAACGTGCACAATAGCAATTGCCCAGTGGAGCAACACCGTCTGGTACACACCTCCGAATCGGACCAGTTGCTACAGCACTAGTTAGCCACAATTACTACGACTAATGGACTTTAATTAAATGGACATCACTTTCCAACTAAACAATTAGATCATATCGGCCTAAAATACCATCAGTTTTTTATTACTTTGTAAGGCTAACTGGTTGGATCAGGGTTGTAGTCGTTGCCCCGAGTCGGGACCCGTACGCGTGTGTGCATGCCTGCAGGAAAAAGGCTGGTTGTTCACGCGTCGCATCTCTCGTCAACCATTGCTATATAAAGCCCACGGGAGTCCCTCGATATCTCATCAAAAGTTCACCACTCGACACTTCCCCCACTTGAGCAAAGATGTCTATGCCTCAACAAACTCCCACCAACGGCTTGACTGGTAAGATCTCCTCGTTGGACATGACCCGAGGCTCGCTGCTCACCGACAAGTTGGCGGCGGCGGCCCAGGCCAAGGACGAAGCCCAAACTGACCGTGAAGCGATCAAAGTGCTGTTGGACGAGTTGCGCCAGCGTGAGGTGGCCAACCTCAACGGCGCCAACGCCGCTGACTTGCAAAAGCAACAGGAACAGTACGACGCCGAACACGGCGCCTTTCTCACTAAACACAAGGCCCACCGCCACCAGTTAAAGGAGTTGGAAAAGGAAGAACCGTTGCTCAAGGAAAACACTAAGCGGTTCGTGCTTTTCCCCATCAAGTACAACGAAATCTGGCAAATGTACAAGAAGGCCGAAGCCTCGTTCTGGACCGCCGAGGAAATCGACTTGGGCAAGGACTTGCACGACTGGAACAACCGTTTAAATGAAAACGAACGGTTCTTTATCCTGAGGATCCTCGCGTTTTTCGCCGCCTCCGACGGCATCGTCAACGAAAACTTGGTGGAAAACTTCTCCGCCGAAGTGCAAATCCCCGAAGCTAAATGCTTCTACGGGTTCCAAATCATGATGGAAAACATCCACTCGGAAACTTACTCGTTGCTCATCGACACTTACATCAAGGACCCCAAGGAAGCCGATTTCTTGTTCAACGCCATCGAAACCATCCCCTGTATCAAGAAGAAGGCCGACTGGGCGTTGAGATGGATCGCCGATACCGACGCCTTGTTTGCCGAACGTCTCGTCGCCTTTGCCGCCGTGGAAGGGGTGTTCTTCTCCGGTTCGTTTGCCCTGATCTTCTGGTTGAAGAAGCGTGGTTTAATGCCCGGTCTCACCTTCTCCAACGAACTCATCTGCCGTGACGAAGGATTGCACACCGATTTCGCCTGTCTCCTCTTCCTGCACTTGCAAAACCGTCCCGACCCCCTGATCGTCGAGAAGATCATCACCGAAGCCGTCGCCATCGAGAAGGAATACTTCACCGACGCGTTGCCGGTGCTGTTGTTGGGGATGAACGCCAACTTGATGTGCCAGTACGTCGAGTTTGTCGCCGACAGATTGCTTGTCGCCTTGGGCAACAAGAAGGTGTACAACGTCACCAACCCCTTCGACTTTATGGAGAACATCTCGCTTGCGGGCAAGACCAACTTCTTTGAAAAGAGAGTCTCCGACTACCAAAAGGCCGGCGTCATGGCCAAGAACTCCGACACCAAGAACGAAAACGCCTTCTCGTTCGACGAAGACTTTTAGAATCACTCAAGGGTAATGATAATGATGGATATGTATTAATGGATATGGATAAGGAAAAAGAAGATAGACTGTTGAGATATGACTCATTTGATGGATACTACTCACTATACTACCCAGATTCTTTCTTTGGTAGTAGGTGAGTTACTGATTCGGGTTTAGTAATGGCAGTGATTTCGGTAATTGTTGGTGGCTCTCTGATTGAGTCTGAGGTAGTTGATCTTCAACGATGCTTAGTATAGTCAAACTTCGATTTGCGAATAAAGCTATGGAATCTCCTTACTCTCACTAGTTATCCAATACTCAAGTCTACCTGGAAAGTATCAATTTTAAAAACAAGGTGTGATTATACTCATTCTCCGCACGCTCTGGTCTCCTTTCTTAACGCGTCTGGTCTCTTCTCGTCGCGTACCGCGTATATACCAATTGATGCTAAAGACGGCGGAATTAGCCACGGCGATTGCCGACCTTCGTTAACATCCACATTCACCGAGCCATATGGCATATCCGGAACCCTAGCAGCAGAAGTCATCGCCCCCCTCACGCTTATACCCCGTCTCTTACGGATGGACCTGGCTCAACTGGCAAAAGCGTTAAGCTTAGTGCTCTAAGTGATACTCCACCAGACTGCTGCCAAAGAGGTCTACATCGACAAATTGGACGTCGCCGCCGTAAATATTGCGCTTCGACTGGCTCCAGGACATGTTGCATCACCCGCAATTGGCTCTCCTCGAAACTGAGGCGTCCCACCCGTGGATGGAGGTGATGGTATGGTGTATTTGTGTCGTCCCCGGATACCCTAGCGTAACCTCCGGGGAGAAGTTCCACGTGCTTTGGAACCTTGTGAAACGGTGGACTACTGGCAAGCTTTGGCTTCTGGACGAAGCTCTTTACTACTTAATTTTCTTTGGGGTCAACAAAATATGCTACGCCCATTGACCCCTGCTTGATGAGGCATTACCCTGGTCACAGTTCCTCCCGTTTTTCATTCAAATGGTGATCGATGGCTATGGCGAGTTGCAGGCTGATTCTCCACTTGTGTCGACCCTGATTTGGGTATGCCTACTCCGAATTGAAGAGTCCTATCGCCTTGAAGGTCCGCGAGGGGCGTTTGAGCTCTTGGAATTAATCATACCGGCCCTCGGCGATAAGTTCACTGAGGCCCTACTCGAAACTGTTGGTCGAATAATCTACATATTCTTTAAAGATGGCGAGGAACTTCGAGGGTGCGGTGGTCAAGAAGGCGGCTTTCTCGTGGTGCGGGTGATGCTCTCGGCATTCATTGCCAATGCCGACGATACCCTCGAAGTGCTAGACAGCCGCGATGCCGTGGCTCCCGTTTTCAACGTGTGGGACAAGTACCGCGATAGATTCAGGCACGAATACGCCATCAAGCTACAAATGTTGGCGGCGCACCTGATATTACTGCTGAAACAACTAAAGGTCCCTTCCCATGGACCGTCAGAGACAAGTGTATAACGTATTTCAATTGGCGGTACGCGGCTATGTAGCTTGCCGTTCCCACCCAGAACAAAGCTGGCACATTTGGGTTCTCCTTCCGTCCTCACTCAGGATCCCGTTTATTGCGACCCATGTTCGATGGCGTATTTGGATTACCAAAGTACGTTCCTGAAGCCAAACTTTAGCCCTATCTACGCGATGGACTTGGACGTCGATAATCTTGAGGAAAAGGCCAAGCAATGGAGCGAGCTCCATGGCTAGAGGGCGGGCGGAGGGTGTCGCTGCATCTGGATATGAAATGTCACTGCTTAGCACCACTAGTAGCCCTCTATGAAGGGTGGATTCAACGTTCAAAGTTTAATGAAATACCAAATACTAAAGCACGGACACTTAATTAAATGGCTAACCATTTGATGCCACCAACCTTCAGACACAATTCATTCTAATACGTCGATGATTAGCAGACACACTTTTCAGATCGACGTTCCATACATCCACCCACTTTCATCATCTCTTCAGATCAACCAAGTTGAACAAACTAAATTTCCTACTCAAACAATCAAATTACGCCCACGTTATCGTCGCTCTTTTTTCCCTCTATACGTCGTCCCTGTCGCTGCTCCTGCCTCGCCGTCGTGCCCGCGCTTTATCTCATCGCGCTCATCTCATCGCAGGACTTCCCACCCCCCAACCTTTACCACACCCTACCAAACCCTTGCAAACATGGCTCGGATCAAGAAGAAGGGCACGTCCGGTAACGCCAAGAACTTCATCACCCGGATCCAGGCGGTCAACAAGTTGCAGGTGTCGCTCGCCGACTTCCGCCGGTTGTGTATCTTCAAAGGGATCTACCCCCGCGAGCCCCGCAACAAGAAGAAGGCCAATAAGGGGTCCACTGCCCCCGTGACTTTCTACTACGCCAAGGACATCCAGTACTTGTTGCACGAGCCCGTGTTACAGAAATTCAGAGAGCACAAGACGTTTGCCCGCAAGTTGAACCGCGCTTTGGGAAGAGGCGAGGTCGGCGATGCCCAGCGGTTGGAAGAGAACCGCCCCAAGTACACGTTGGACCACTTGGTCAAAGAACGCTACCCGACGTTCATGGACTCGTTGAGGGACTTGGACGACCCCTTGAACATGTTGTTCTTATTTGCCAACATGCCTGCCACCGACCGGGTGTCCCACCGGGTGACCAAGGAAGCGGAAAAATTGTGTAACCAGTGGCTTGCGTTTGTCGCCAAGGAAAGACTCATCAAGAAGGTGTTTGTGTCAATTAAAGGGGTGTACTATGAGGCTAACGTCAGAGGCCAGGACGTGCGGTGGTTGCAACCGTTTAAGTTCCCTCAGAACATCCCCCTGGACGTCGATTTCCGTATCATGCTCACTTTCCTTGAGTTCTACTCGACGTTGCTCCATTTCGTCCTCTACAAGCTCTACCAAGACGCCGGTCTTGCCTACCCTCCCCAACTCGATGAGAACGTCAAGGTCGGTGGTTTGTCGCAATACATCTTGAAGCTGAAAAACTCGTTGGTGCCCCAGGATAAGCGGGAAGTGCTGACCGAAGAAGGGAAGCACCTTTCCAGTGAAGAGATCCTGAAAGCGATTGCCGCTAACGCTGAAGGTGACAACGTCGAAGAAGTGGCTGAAGAAAACGTCGAAGACGTCGATCTCGATGAGTTCGGCGAGACTAAAGGTGATGCCCTCACCCAGCCTAACAAATTCGCCTTGGAAACGCTGGAATTGTTTTCCAAGTTTACGTTCTTTGTCGGGAGAGAAGTGGCTCTCGACTTGGTCGAATTGCCGATTTTGGCCTGTGGCGGTAAATTGGTGCTGGAAATCGCTATTGACGAGCTCCAGGCGAACCACCCGGAAGCCTACGCTCGCTTAGACTTCGACAAGATCACCCACCATATCACTGACCGTCCCAAGCTCTTGGAAAAGGTCCAGGGACGCACCTATATCCAGCCCCAATGGGTGTTTGACTGTGTCAACAAGGCCGAGCTTGTCCCCGTGAACGCCTACGCGCCTGGGGAAACGTTGCCGCCTCACTTGTCGCCGTGGGGTGACGCCGGTACCTATAACCCTGAGGCCGAAGTCGAAGCCGGTGAGGTTGAAGACGACGAAGATGAGGAAGAAATCGATGAAGAGGAGGAACTTGAAGCCGACGAGGACGAAGAAGACGAAGAAGAGGATGAAGATCTCAAGGCGCAAAAGGAATTGGAGTTGGAGGCCGCGGGGGTGAAGTTCTCTGAGGCTCCTTCCACCACCACCACCACCGAGACCAAGAAGAGCAAGAAGAGAAAGGCGGAAACCCCCGAAGACGAGGAGAAGGAGTTGAAGAAGATCATGATGACCAACAAGCAGCGCAAGTTGTACGACAAGATGCAATACTCCAACCAACAGAAGGCCGACCGTGAGAAGCAGTTGAAGAAGAAGAAGGCCCAATTGGAAAAGAAGAAGGCCCAGTTGAAGTAGACAATGTACATTAGTGAATAGATTTACCACCAATATAAAAAGTATAGAATGACACTTAAGACCAGGGTGATAAAGTATTCTTTCTAATTTGGAAGCGACTGTTTGGTTCTAGCATCACCAGGTTAGTCAAATTATTCATTCCATTTGCCTTGTACGTTGACTTGCAGTCGTACACTAAAAATTGATAAACTTTTTTTGTTACATCAGATTCTTTCGAAAGAGCTCCAAAACTACTTTGTTTCCACTCTCCGTTACTTACCAAGCCCTTGTTTGTCAAATTATCAATTTTCACGAAGCATTCATTCCCTTCGCCTTATACTTTCGATCGCAGTGGTATCTAGTAGTTGACACTAACATGCCCACGGAAAATGATTGAAATGTGATCAACTAGTAATTAATATATTGTCGACCTAGGAATATGTCAAACTAGAGATCTATTTAGTCGGTCGCTGCCGTCGTTCCCCGCCTTTGGCGGGGCCTTCTTCGCCGGCTTGTTTTCTCATCGCGACTCATCGCCCCATGAAGGAGTACCTCGTGCTTCTCGCCCAGCAGTACCCCGAGTTCCGGTGTCCCGAGCTCGAGCTGCTTGCGGCGCTTCACAATGTCACTGTCGACCTTTCCCAGCACAACCCCGAGTCGCCATTTATGGTGGTTCGCCTCGAAGACGACGATGCCGCCAAAAAGCTCATGTACCGCCTGGTCCTCGGCCGGCGGATCTACGAGCTTTGGGGCCACGGCACCACGCTAGACGAGCTCCACAGCGATGTCAAAAGCCGTATGGCCTCCAATTTCGACGCCTACAAGCACCTGCTGTTCAAATTCGACTTTATCGGCTACATGGGCAAACGGCTGACCACGGAAAAGAGACAGATTATCGACGGATTCAGGTACACTGGATGGGAAGGGAAGATTGATTTGAAGAACCCCGATAACGTGTTCACCGTATTAGAAGAGTACCACACCGTGGGCCAGGAAAAGGCGTCGAAACCCGACCACCTCTGGTTTGGCCGCGAGATCCAGCAACTGCTCCGCGAAGCCAACATTATTCAGAAATACGACTTGAAAACAAGAACCTATATTGGTACCACGCTGTTTGACGCTGAGTTGTCATTGGTAACGGCTAATTTGGGTCATGCTGGTCCTAATAAGCTAGTGTACGACCCTTTCGCCGGTACGGGGCTGTTCCTCGTCGCCGCGGCCAATTTCGGTTCTTTAACCATGGGCAGCGATATCGATGCCCGTGCCCTCCGGGGTAAAGGTCCCGGCAAAGATATCCACGCCAACTTCAAGCAGTACGGCACCCTGGTGCAATTGGTGGACTTGATGGGGATGGACTTCACTCATAACGCGTTGCGGCCGCTGTTGGCGATTGATAGCATTATCTGCGATCCCCCTTACGGCGTGAGAGAGGGCTTAAAAGTGTGTGGTGCCCGTAACCCGGAAAGAGCCGCAGGCAGAGAGAACGTCGTCATCGAGGGGGAAAAGGCCCACTTGCGCCGTGACTTCATCCCGCCTAAAAAGCCGTACCTGCTCCTGAGCATGCTTGAGGACTTGCTACAGTTTGCCGCCGAACGGCTCCCCGTGGGCGGCCGATTGGCGTTTTGGATGCCCACCGCCAACGACGACTTTGAAGAAACGTTAATTCCTCAGCACGAGCGGCTAGAGCTTCTCTACCACTTGGAACAAGAGTTCCACAAGTGGCTGCGGCGGCTCGTAGTATACGTGAAGCGGGAGGAGCAGTGGCGCAACGTCACCCGCAACGGGCTCCGCGAACGCAACATCACCGACTTCCGCCAGCGCTACTTTGATGGCTTCAAAAAGGAGTCCACCGAGGAGACAGAATAAGGGGGGGTCAAGGCGATGATTGCGGGAATTTTTAAGCGCATAGGGTTTTCTTTAGCAAACTAATAGACACGGATCGGACGTCGCCGGGGGGGCAGCTTTTCCCTTAGGGTAAAATTGCATACCATGGGGGGTGCCCCCCGTATGCGGTTACAGAGGAGTGCGCCCTCAAAGGGTGAAAAGTAGCGGACAAACACCAGGTATCAAAAATAACGTGGAAATAAGAGTATGAGGAGAATCAGAGGAACCTGTAGTAGTTGATTTTTCAGCGACAACTCAGCTTTTCTCTATCATTTAGTTGAGAGGTTACCAATAGTAGGGTTATCGCAATTGGGGGCGGTTCCCGAGGTCGCCAGCGTCCCCAACCGCGTCTATGCTCTTAATCATCCCCGACTCCTTACTCCCCGTTGCCCCCTACACCGCTCCCATTGGTCTGTGTCCCCTTTGATACCCCGTTTTGCAGCCATGCGATTACGGGGACCGCGGTCAAACGGCGAATCGATCGCCCCAAAACTGGGGCCATAACCATTAGACACCTGATCTATCGCCCCGATATATCTCGTAGCGACGGATACCCGTCACGGTTGTCTGGGAAATTTCGCCGAAACTGCCCTGGCGTTTGACACCGCCTTCTTTGTGTCACTTTACATCCCCAAACGGGAAACTAAGGTCGGAGCATAGTGTCCGAGCCCCGGGGCAGGTTCGGGGGCTAAATCAAGGGTCAATGGCCTTGCCAGCACACTATATAAACCCCCCGTGACCCCCAATATTTTTTCCAATCACTCAATTGACTCAAATCCCCATGGTTCCTCCCTCAGTGTTAGTCCCGCAAACCCACCAAGGCCCCCACACCAAGTTCACCGACGCCCAGCCCACCACCCAGGGCAAGGTCGAGCTTGCCGACTGGGACCAGTTCCACTTTGCTCCGATCAGAGAACTGACGGTGTCGCGGGCAATGACCAAGCGCTACTTCGCTGATTTGGATAAGTACACCGAGCTGGACGTCGTCATCATCGGCGCCGGTTCCGCCGGGTTGCTGGCGGCGTTCGTGCTTGCCAAGAACCGTCCCGACTTGAAGATCGCCATCATCGAGGCTCTGGTGTCCCCCGGCGGGGGGTGCTGGCTTGGGGGCCAATTGTTCCTGGCGTTAGTGGCGAGAAAGCCCGCCGACGTGTTCTTGAACGAGCTTGGCGTCGAATACGAAGACGAAGGCAACTACGTCGTCGTCAAGCACGCCGCTCTCTTCATGCTGACCCTCATGCTGAAGGTGCTCCAGTTCCCCAACGTCAAGTTGTTCAACGCCACCGCCGTCGAGGACTTGATCACCAGAGAAGACGAACAGGGCTTGCGAGTGGCCGGCGTCGTCACCAACTGGACGTTGGTGGCGCTCAACCACGACACCCAGCTGTGCATGGACCCCAACACCATCAACTGTGACGTCGTCCTTTCCACCACCGGCCACGACGGCCCCTTCGGCGCCTTCTCCGCTAAGAGAATGGCTCAAATCTATGACTCGAAGGCTAAGCTTGGCGGCATGAGAGGCTTGGACATGAACCACGCCGAGGACGCCATCGTCAAGGGCACGCGTGAAGTCGTTCCCGGGATGGTCATCGCCGGGATGGAGCTTGCCGAAGTCGACGGGCTGAACCGGATGGGTCCCACTTTTGGGGCGATGATGCTTTCGGGGGTCAAGGCCGCCGAACTGGTGCTCAACGCCTTGGACACCCGCCACCGCCAAAACCTCGGCGGCTACGGCGGCAAGCAATCTGTGTAGACGATGTAAGCTTTATAGCCTCAAATGAATGATGTTTAAGGAAGGGTAGTAGCAATGGAGGCAACTGAGCGTATCTTTAAGCGACGGGACCGTATCTAGTGGCCCAACAAAATCAATGAGATATACCTCTGTTTCCTTGAGCAGCTTGATAAGTCAACATGGAGAATGATTATGTCTATCTCCCATCATTAAGGGAATTGATGAATCATCTTTAGTAGTGTTTTGGCGAGGCCTTTTGCTTTGGTATATGTTGTACGCAGTCAATGCGTACCACTGTTAATTAATCACCCGCGTAGAATTCCACTAACAGCGGCGAAAGGTGGCCTCCCTTCGTTATAAGTCGAGGCGACCATGATGAAATACAGTGTGAATCAGCCGCTACTCTCAGAGTGCATACCATGAATTTATCGCTTACTGACCACTCAACCTTAATTTCGAAAAGCAATTTGCCACTGCTAGCGTCTAGTGCCGGTGTTAGTCTACTAACCGAATAGCTATACCATATTGACCGTTGACTAGTGTCTTTCGTGGTTGCTTTCCGTCTACGGGCTCGTATATATACCCCTCAGTTGCTCGCTAAATAAAATCCCGCTGAGGCGAGACACGGCTGAAATATGGGGCACCCCCATACCGCAGGCGATGGCCACATACGCCCCCTCGCATCACCCCCAGCCCCTTCGTGGGGCTGCGTCGTCCCAAGCCTCTTCACTAATATCGTTCATTAATTACTCATTACTCAATTACTCAAATTAGTCGACGGTGATATACTCCTCAGCCTTGATACAGCAGTACAGATACAGCGCCAACACCGCCACGATGTATTCCATCGTCACCAGCATCGGGTACTCGTACTGGACAAACGAGCGGATGCTGGCAGGATTATAGTAGTCGATGGGAGCCACCACTACCGCTAAGATATTGTGGATGAGCAGCACCACAAGAAGCACACAGCATAGCATCGTGGTCATAAAACTGAAGGCGTAGGGCGTGTCTCGATACACAGGGTAGCGACATACAGTCACCCCCAGGATACACGCCACCACCAATAGCCACACCAGATTGCCGGCAATTCTTAACCCTTGAGACGCCGTCCATTTTGAGTGGTTATGTAAATCTTCGAGGGGGTGGCCAGCGATAATACCTGCTCCCACCACCATTAAAATCACGGCAGCAAACAGTACTGCCATGAATAACCCTTTGAGGAGAAAGATTCTCGAGGCCCGCTCCTCGTTAATAAGGTACACTGCCTTATCGTCCTCATCGTAAATGGGAGTTTCGTGAGTCTGAAATAAAAAGCAGCACGTCAGAAACACCAAAAACAAGATCGGCCACGTACTCAAGAAATTATAGGCGAACGCCAGCCCCCACCAGATCCCGTTTTTAGCGATGATCAACGCGGTGACGTTGGCCCCAAGCCGGAGGAGCATATATGAAAGAAGGAAGTACACCACCTTCAGGAGCAGCCGGTAGACAAAGATGAAGCTGAAGTAGAACACATCGAGGATGATGAACGTTATCAGCGCCGCCGCTAGTGGGGTAGACACAAACAGCATGGGAGGTGTGTGGCGAGTGCCTGGCGGCTACTGCCCGAGTTATATTGCCGTCGCTGCTTGTCAATTTCACCTAGCGGTTTTCGAGGCGCCAGGCGGCCCCCCATGTCCCCCAGGGTTTTGTGACCGATCTTGGGGTAATTCAAGGCCACCCCCATGCATATCGGCAGCGCCTCATAAAACAGGTTATATCCTGTTTGGGTTCGATCGCCGACTGGGTTGAATTCAAAACATCATGGGGCTTTGCTCTCTTTAGTAGACTAGTCTCTATTTTGGAGCTATCAACGGTTCAAGACGAAAACCACAAAGCCTTCATTGACCTAGGCTTCAAAGTCTATCCCTCGGCTGGCCAAGGGAGGGCCTTCTCGGTTGCTACTGACCATACCCTCGAAGTGATTGTTCTGCTGGTTCAGGGCAACTCTCTGCGTCAGCGGTGAGGGGGGGACACCTCCCGACACCCTCAGCCTCAGGCATCAAAGGGGCCAAGATATGGAGTTTCATCCTAATAAATTTTGTTCTGATCCGTTTTACTATTAGTTTGTCGCCTTAGCAGCTCCAGGTCATGATTTTTCGGGCCGATTAGCGGTGATCGCCAGTGTGGGGGCTATTGTTCGCTTACTGCATCACTTGCCTTGTCGAGCGCACGTCCCACATTGAGTGCAGGAAAGGGGATGGAGAAAATCACAAGGGAGCCCGTTGTCCCGCCTCCAGCCATGGGCTCCCAAGGCGTTCAAAACGCCACTGTTGTGGGATCTCACTCCCCAGACCCTTTATCTGAGATTGCCGCCTAAGCGACAACAGTCGGCATCACTTACTTTTACTGTCGACAGAAGTCTATCGGCACCACAAATGCGCCTCAGGCCCTCGCTAAAGTAGTCTGCGACAATCATTACGACACTCGTCACATGGGTTTTGAACAGGGCGAGGTTTACGAGTGTTTCATTTGACTGGAAACGACAACACAGCCCTGACACCTACACGCCTGTGGTGCAAAGTTTTGACTCTATAAATTGCAGCTCTAAGCGAAACGCCGATCTTTATTCGGTGTTTGTCTGTAGCCGTTTCCTGCAATCTTGGAAATAAGCTTCATCGACGGTTTCCACGTAGGACCCACGGGACGCCTGAAATTTGTCGTTTCACCGGGGATTAACCAGAGATAGACCAAGTATAGAGGGATTAAGGAGGCTTATCTATATCTTATAACCTTGACCTGAACGAGTAGATGTTCATCAAGACCATTCATCCAGTGGTCAAGCGGTTAAATCAGAAATAGGGTATATGTCGGTAGTGATGTTTCAAATTTCGCTTAAGAACCAGTGCTGGTTCACCTAGAATTATGCTCGTAACACGAATTTAAAATAGCTGGGAAAGCTGAGGAAAAAATCATAATTATTCTAATCATTACACCAGCCCTGGTTTGAGTGGCTTCACTATTTTGAATTTCTGTGCCTGTACTGGCTGACAACTTCAATTTAGCCGTTATTGACATACCTTCCGCAACAGGTATTAAGCTGGTATTGGCATACGAGGATTTTAAGCTTATTTTGGGTAACCGATATAAATATCTCGCGAAGCCCCCCTCCATATGTTCTGAAAAATTCAAAATATGTGGCCAACACAGGTGTACCTACCGATCGAAGTGTCTCCCGTTGTTACCCGATGATAGGTCTATCGAAATTTGTTGATGTTCTACGAGTCCATCCCCAACCTTGAGTCTTCACCATATTAAGGCGATATCATGTTCGACTCCGCGCGATGTTGATTCTCGTGATATTGGACACCGAGGCAACCGAGTCAACCCACACCCATCACGAGTCACCAGAAGGCTATCACCACGGGGAACGCCACCGCCTCATCACAATACCTCTCCAGATCCAAGGGGTTATTTTGCGTCCCAGGGGGAGAAGAATACGACAGATGGCACAGAGCAAGGGTGGACCTCTTGGTTACCAGGTGCATGGACAAACGCTATTGTCTGGCCCGCCCACAGCGCCCGCTTATTTCTCGATTATCCGCATCGGGAAATCGGTGTACACAAAAACACTGCACCCTGCGGATCATTTGCTTACGACCCAGCTGTGTGTTTGGCCACAGGCACAGCACTAAGACACACAGCACAATAGACAAGGCGATGGCCTGTGTCGGGGTACTGTATACGATGCCGACTAAAACAATAGGCCTTGGCTCTAGGGAGCCACACATAACACGGCTACACTAACCTGGTTGGTGGTAGGGCATCGTCAAACGGATGCGACGTGGCTCTCCGTCGCATCCCCCAGTTTAAACTATAAGCAATTAGCCGACCTGCTCCAAACACCGAGATGGCATCGCTCAGCGTGATGACCAATGTAGTGTAGTTTTCCTGGAGATCAAAACCGATGATTGAAACGAAGAAGATGTTTTATCGATTGTTCCATGGAGTTAAATCTCGTAACTGGATCCCATAGAATTATGCCCCACGTCCACCACAATCAGAATTTAAACTATTGTGGCCGGACCATTGGACGAAGGTTTTGTGTACATACCGGAAGACCCGTGCAGCACCAGTGCAGGACCCTGCACTCTGTACAGTGTAAAATAAGCTATATAGACCGAGGCTAAAGATGAAGGCAACCCCAGCTAGTGGTTTAGAGTTAAATAAAATTCATTTAACCTACACCGTCTAATCTCGAAAATTTTAGCATTCAAACAACGAACCCCCTAAAAGGCTACTGTTCCTGGAATTGCATCTACTAACATCGCTATTGTTTTGTGTTTGTGCAGGGCTAAGGCTATTGTTACTGTGTGCATACCGCGACATACCACGACGTCACCGTGACGAGTATTACTGGTATGATTATGCGTTTACACGGTGGAGTGGTCAAGGTCAAAGTCCTCGTCGTACTCCACTTTCGCCACCGGTTCGGCGTCGCCGCCCATACAGCAGTAACTGTACGACGCCAAGATGGAGCACAAAAACTCCATCGCCTCCAGCATGCAATACTGGTAGCGAACAAACAGGCCCACGCCGGCGTAGAGGTTCATTCTCGGCACCCAGATTTGCAAGATCTGGTGGATTAACAGGATAATCACCAAACAGCCACAGATCACCGTCAGCAAGAACGAGAAGGCCAAGTAGGTATCACGATAAGCATTGAAACGGGCGATAGTAATCAGCATCACCACAATGGTTAAGAACAAGAAGATGCAACTGCCGGCAGTGCGGATGCCCTCGGCGTACCCCCACTGGCGCAGGGCCAATACTTCAGGGATAGGTACTTGGGCGACGATCCCCAGCCCCGTGAGGATTAAGGTGATGGCGATCAAAGCCATCGTCATAAAGAAGCATTTGAGGGCCAAGATCCGTCCCTGGAGCTTTTCGTCAACGAAATACGCCAACTTCGAGTCCTCGGCGTGCACTGATTGTTCGTGAGTCGAGAATAAAAAGCACATCAGCGAGAAGATCAAAAACACGATCGGAGCCGTCAGAAACATGGTGTACACCATTGCCAGCCACCACACCACCCCGTTCTTAGCGATGACAAGCGCCACCGCCTGCGAGAACATCCGGAGCACCGTGTACGAGCAGAGGAAGTAAACGATCTTGGTTACTTCGCGGGTGAAGAACACGAACGCGAGGAATATCCCCTGGAGAACGATGAAGGTGATGGCCGCCGCCGCCAAGTTCCCGTGCACAAACATCCCTTCTTCAGTTTTCCAGGAATTATTCTTGTCTTATAGTGGTACAAGCCCCATGAATAGATTATTCTGTCGACGCACACGCACCCGATTATGGGATGCAGCATGCACCCAAACAGTATACTGTATCCCCGAAAGCCCCTCCCCCCGTGCCAGCCGTGAAAGTTTAAGCGGCGTAAGAAAATTGGCAGCATGACGAGCGTAGGCGACCGCAGCCATCGTATGATATTCGAGGCACCAGGCATACTACAAGTGGAGAATAAGCAGAGAACACACTAAAGAACAGGTACTCACACTTGCATGAGGGTCCAGGGTGTCGCCTAGTGGCTTAACATCGTAGTAACCCTTTTTAGGGCGGCGATGGCGTCGTCCGATTGTTTCATTGTTCAATGCAGATCCCCATCACAAAGCCTGTGCCCGGCAGGATAAGGGACTAGGGGCAGATTGGCGCCGCAAGGTGAGGAGTAGATGGGGGGCGCTGGTATGACATCACACCCGGTACAGAAATATCACTGCTACAATGGAAAAAAAAGGATTGGGGGGAAAAAACGGAAAAATATAATTGTCGGTCTCAACTACTGAGTGAGAAAAACTCACTGAGTGAGACACGGGTGTATATGTACACGAAAACACGGTGAATGGAGAAAAAACACGGCGAAAATGTGTGTTTTTCTTTTTGGGGCGGGGTGCTTCGGTATGCAACGACGACGAGGAGTAAAACGTGGTCCCTTTCGCTCAAAAAGGCGCCGGACACGGATCCTTCAAACTCAACGGTCTCTAAATATATCTCGCCTGAGCCGGCCAGGCAAAAAAAGAAAAGGG
>NW_022995080.1:12328-19798 GCF_008704595.1 Diutina rugosa | reverse complement strand
TTTCTTAGATAGGGTTACGTAATCATCACTATACACGACTATCGACTACCTTCTTCCCTCAATATCTAAGAAATAATAAAAAATATAGTCACTTTTCATTGATGTACGGTTTTCACTACACTTAGATGACTGCACAGAAATGACTACACCGAAATGACTGCACCTTAGTGACTGCACTGAGATGGATACACCAAACACCCTGATGCACGATGGCTTCACCAACACCAAGATCGCTATAAAGCTGTGTCATTATGCCATCAATTCAATCATACCATCTCTTTTTCGATGAAGTTCGCTACCTCTGTTTTCACCTTTGCGCTTATTCTCGTGTTCACCAAAACCGTCCACGCCTTCATCGAAGTCACCCCCTTCCACTTGATTGTTCTCATCAAGGCTGCCGTCTTCCTCATCATCTACAACGGCGAACTCGCCGTCCCGCCCCTGTACCTGGAGCAACCCACCCTTCCCCCGCCTGTCAGGAAAACCCTCCGCATTGAAGGCACCACCCTCCAAGTGGCCAATTCGCTGGCGGATTTGCTGCTTGTGGTGCCTGCCGAATTGTCGGCACCGTCCCCAATTGTTGTCACCCCACTGGCGCCGGTGATGCTGCTTGCATCGCCAGCACAACTGCTGTCCCAGACTTTCGACCTCCCTACCCCGCCGAGTTTGTCCACTATCTTGTCGCTGTTGCAACTAATTTTCAAGCTCTTTAGCCCGCCGATTTTGTATAAGATCGTGTCACTGTTGCACCTGATTTCCAAGTTCCTTTCCCCGCTGGTTTTGTTTGGTTTCATGCCGCTGTTGCCGCTTCTGCGTGTCTTCAGCGTCGTGAAGGAGTTGTTGCCGTTGAAACAAGATGAGTCCTGTCCCGTTTGCTTGCCGATTTCGGTAAGTCCTGCGACGCTGCCTTGGAGCTTCATCCTTGCGGGTCTCGTGTTTTACGCCATCGTTCTCAGATCTCACTTGGTTAAGAAGGGCGCTGCCGGTGCCGCTTTCATCAAGCAGGAGCAATTTTCGAGCTCAAAGTTGCCTGTCTGCGAAGATGACAACGACGCTGGCGACTACCTTTTTGACTGTAGTGATTTCGAAAACGTTAGGCTTGACTGTGACCCGCAAGAGGAACCCTTCGTGGCCGCTGACATCGTGAAATTGATGGAAGATGCTGCCGCAAAAGTGCTTTACCCTGAAGTGACACCCACTGCAACCATCGCCTCAGAGGCGAGAACTTTGAATCCTCGGACTGGTACTGGCCACCCCAGTCTCGGGACATCAAACTCTCGTCCTGTCGCAGGTAGTAGTGCTGTCGCCGCCACAGGGCCGAGAACGTTGGATCCTGGGGCTGGTACTGGCCGCACCAGTCTCGAGACTCCACGTTTTCGTCCTGTCGGAGGGAGCAGTGCTGACACCGCCTCAGTGGCGAGAACTTTGAATCCTGGGGCTGGTACTGGCCCCACCCGTCCCGGGACTTCAAATTCTCGTACTGACGGTGGCAGCATCGCAGCCCCCGAAAATGGTAAAGGCTCTCTGTGGCAAGACCCGCAAACGTTAGCTGAAATTCGGATAGCGATTCGTACAGCTAACGACTGGATGTAAGCCAACTAAGATTGAACTCTCTCAGTATATTGTATAGTAATGCAAAAAGTGAAAAACAAAGATACTTGTAGTTGAAATTAGCGTTGGTTGTAAATCATTTCATGCAAACCACACTTCAATAATACTAGATCAGCTTAGAAACATTTGTCGTTCACAATTAGAAAACGAAAAGTATAGGTTTCGATACAGGAGTTAAGAGTCGGTTATAGTTAGTGGGGATAGGCATCGGATGCAGACAGTAAGTTGTTTGTATTGGGCTTCAGCTTTCTCTCCGGGCTTGGCAGATCCATGCCAGCCTCAGGAAGATATGCCTGAGTGTAATGGAGGATAACGAAGGCAATTATTGAGCGAATGCCAATAGCAGAGCTGAA
Organism: Diutina rugosa; assembly: GCF_008704595.1. NCBI lineage: Eukaryota > Fungi > Ascomycota > Pichiomycetes > Serinales > Debaryomycetaceae > Diutina > Diutina rugosa. The sequence continues at coordinate 17,834 of NW_022995080.1, read as the reverse complement.
GTATCCATTATACCTCTCCAAAATCATACTACTGATGCCTCTTCGCACACTTCTATATGTCGTTTATTAGTGTCTCCCTTGCCCCTATCCTTTGTTTTTTTGGTGCGCAATCGTCTAATGTGGAAATCGATGACCAAGATTTCACTGGAGCTTCCAATCAGGCGAAATAAGTAGGACTAGCATGCAAATTGTAAAATCTGATCCTGAAATACCAAAATAGCTACCATCGATAATGTCACCGGCGTCCAAGCTTCAAAATGACGCCTTGAAAAGCAATCTTTTCTGTTGATGGCTGATTGCTTACCCTGTCGCACGAGTGGTTTCCCCAGGATCTCGCTCGCAAGGGGAGGCACACAGTCGTACCAATCGACAACTACGTCTCGTAGGTTATCCGTTTACCCGAACAAACGCGTCTTCAGTAAGCCCCGAGAGGGGAGCAACAAAACTGTATCGACAAAGCGAACGACAAATCCACAATAATAGGCTCCACTTAGCATTGCCTTCATTAATCAATCACTGGGCCCCATAAGTGTCTATACCTGCACACAATTGTCGTTTGGATCGCTGTTTACAAAAGCGCGAGCCTCACGACTTCCCCGCCACACCTGTTGTGGCCGATAGAGGGTACAGTTTTCCATGCCCAGGAGAACAGACCCATCATTAGATGCTTATCATTGACCCCATACGTGGTATCAACAGCCAACAACCACTTTACCTCGCACTTTCAGGTTGCTCGGGGTCTCTCTGGGTGTCACGTCGGGTTACTCTGCTGGGTATTGATCCGACGCCAACCATGGGCTAAACAAGTTGCCGTGCCGTTCCCAGTGATCATAGCCATCGTATTGAGCTTGAGTGTCTTTTGGGATGTCATCTATTATCGCATTCAGCGGATTCTGCCTTTCATTTGTTGACATATTTGCGAAGGTGGTTCGCTCCCCAAAGAACTCAACCATCTGACTGCTGACACTGTCATGTTTTCCACGCCTATGTGTTTGGCTGAGGCTTGTTGAGGTCTTGCAGTTGTCGTTGGAAGAGTTGGACACCAATGTCACACGATGGAAAGGTGAGGTGTCACATTAACGGCGATAGCAGTAGAAGCTCAAGACGGCGATTCAGTCCAATAATACTTGGTGATGACGGCGACATATCCCACGATGTTAACGGGCTCAAAAGTGTAACCTATTGCCTGGTATGTTCATCCATTGAGGGTGCCTTGAAATTTGCCACTGGACGAGGTATTTGACCGTGGAGAAAACAAATGAGACTCTAGAAGGGCTCTATAATGCCCCATGGACCAGTAGTTGGTTTTCTTCAAGCGCTGGGAGTGGCGTTGTATGATATAAAGCCTTAGCTGATGGATGGGAACCCAGGGACGGGTATCAGGCGTGTTCTTGGCGAAATAGGGTCCTTACACGCTTAGGAAAGGTTTGGAAATTAGCTGGAAACCTTGATCTTCCTCATTAAGTTGAGTCTTGACCTTCATCTTGCTCATCAGGCATGAAATTTCATGTTTGTTTATCCCTCGATGAGCGCGACCCTGTATGGACGAAGTCCGCCGCCTGACGTCGTGTTTAGGGTGTCCGACGATGTCGACGACGTGGCGTGGAGATGTAAAAACCACACCAGCTTTGATTAATCACGTTAACATCGTGATTTGCTTTGAATATAGCTGATTTTCATTTGCCTTGCTCACATGGAAGGGGTGGTCTGTTATGAGCACGCGGGTCGTGTTGTTGGCTAGACACAGGAAATTGCAAAATGTCGATGACCCGGCAGGGCACCCTTCCTGCTTATGTTGAGTGCAAGGGGACTGAGTCTTGCGGCATGACGACATGCAAATAACGCATGAGAGGTGATTCGCAGCCATTTAGACCTACTTTACTCGCCTTATGGGGGTAAATTAGCATCTTAAGGGGATACTAAACAGTGTTGGCAGTACCAAATGGCTTTCCCAGAGTTACTAATGGCTTTATCTTAGTCGTGTGGCTGTTTGATGGACTTTTTCGCGTGATATCCTGATTGTTCATCGCATTCTCAGGGATGCGACCAAATTCGCGCATCCTCTGACCCTATTTTGTGACCACAAAGGCGAAGTATTACTTAGCAGTACTAGTGTCAAGCGTGCTATCATTTAATGTGACTTTAATGCCACCAATGTGGGATTCTGAGTCATTGGACTTGATGTACAAGACATGAGCTTCATGAGGCGGTATTTGTCTTGAACCCAACCCACATTATTCTGGGACATAAGACCCAAACTCGATTGCTAACGTATGGCCCTTGAGTTTAAATTCAGCACTGACTGACCAACTTCTATGTCATCTTATAACCCGTTAAAGTCACTCGTATACTTCTGATTTGAAACGGAGGTTGTATGGATTTGAAATGCTTAAGAACAAAGGCGCTATAGACGGGTGCTAGCACCACCACGCTTGTAATTGAAGAATATGAGCCAACTAGTTTGAAATTCGGTCAACAACGTTACTAGAAAACCAGTGCTTTGAAGAATGCCTCACCTCAGTAGCTACTTCGACAACTACTACGCCATCATATAGTCCTTGAGAACCCACCTTTGTTTCAGCACTTTCTTCACCATCGACTCAATACACGTCATGCCATCCTAAGTACTCAACGATAAGCCGTTATAACCGCATTGATACTTCAATATCTTGAAGGATTGGTAGGTAGATTTGTAGCCAGAGCCCTGGGTATAAATCATACAATATAGTCCATCTAATTTCTAACATACATTTAACTCATTGGTTATTTTGAGCTTAGATAATAGCTACATCTACTTTTTTCGGTTGCCGGTCCTATGGTTGGTTAGGTATGTTTCGTCAAAGCATCGTATACCCTCAACTATATGTTAATCACGATGAAGGTTGCCCACTCGGCTTGAAAGTGTTTGTATCAATCAAAAAAACTGTGATATAGTGAGTTTCAACTTTGCGGATAGTATTTCGCAGCCAGTAGTTGACTTTGATCGTATGACTTCCATTAACAAGCGATATTGGTACCACCGACTTCATCAACAACCTTACACAAACCACAAGCTCAAAGATGTTCAGCTTTCTTCTGGTACATTTGGGTAGACGTTTCAGTTGTTGGAAATTGGTGATGCCAGCGTTGTGTTTTCGAGATCCAATGGGTGGAATTGAGCAACCGCAGCTATGCTGTGAATCGAGTTTCATAGCAATGCAACAACATTGTCGGAAGTGAAACGGGTGCTTGCTGATATTAATATGCTTCAAAAAAACTACTAAGAATGCTCGAGCTCCGTCATTTGCTGTGAACGAGAGGTAGGACCGGTACAAGTAAGTCAAAATGAAATGAAAACCAACAAACATGTTTTCAGCACCAGCGTCCGAAAGTAGATAATGTCAAGCTGGAATACGTAGCAATGGAATCCAAAGCCTTTGTAAAGTGAGTTTGCTCGATACCTCGTCTTTCATAGCTTCTGGAATCGGAGTCATCAAAAACTGCATTGATGTCCTGTGGGTGAAAAGCCATTGATTATAAATGATTGCTGATGACAATGCTAGCTTAAGCGAATGATTTTAACACTGACATCTGAACTTATGGGGACAAGTTTAGTCAATGCCTTATGAGCGGTCATGGGTTCCAGGCATTGTGGAAATGGGGCGTGTGGCATGGCGTATTTATCATTCCTCAAAACATGTACCATATACACCAATCGTTTGGCTATTCCATTGTAGACGCTTGCAATATCTGGTATAGTCTGTATGTTTTCCCTTTTCGGCAGTGCGCGGGTTTTATTGGACGCCGCACGCGGCTACACCTCACCAAAAAAACCGCCACCGTGGGACTTGAAGCCACCAAAGGTATCCCCGCTATGGATCCAAACGAAGCCTGATTGATGAAGAGAGTTGCCTGATACGTATTTTGGCACTGTACAAACACATCCGTCAATTTTCAAGTCGAGTTTGCTCCCTCCTTGCTCCGCAATGGCTATGCCTCATCCTTTTTGAATTCAGTCGCCGTGACTCCCGAAATGGATTCCGAATCAGAAATGATGGATGCCAGATTAAAGTAAGAGGATGAAAGAAGCCAAACGATGCTAGTCTTAGCCCTGCTACCTTTTCGAAACGTCGTTGATAATCTTCAGCTGTTATCCCGCTCATTACTGTCTACACCTTTCTAAACGTACTATTTTATTACTACTTGTTCCCTTGTCGGTAAAACATTTACCGTCTAAGGTGTGGTTTAAGTTCATCACCCCTCGCCTGATGACCCGGTCGCCCTATCCACAGTAAATGTGGGTCCACTCAAAGATAGAGTGGACCCACATTTACTGTGGACGGGCCTGGACCCCTGGTGAGTGTTAGTATTTTGCTCCTGGCTGGTTAGACTTGTCAACGATACGTACCTTGCAATTTGCGCCGGAGCGACTTTGATTGTGGACTAGCGTCCCCTAGAAAGTTAGTATGGGTGCCAACCCTATACTACGCCTCTCTGACCGGTAGGCCGACAGTGTACCGTCCAGAGAAGGCCACCCTATCTCCGTTTACTTCATCGGATGGGTAGGTGCCAGTGTACCCTCGTCAGAAGGCCGGCCCCCAACTACTCCCAGGACAGCGGGCCGGCGCTTCTGTCCAAGGAACCGGGTAAGGCCGTGCTCCACCTTACCCGTGCAATGGCATCTTTTGCACTCGTTTGTTCACCTACCGGAGTCGGAATAACTCTCTCAGGTGACGGAGTCGGATTGACTCATTCAGGGAACGGAGATAGGATGACGCTCAACGTTCAGGTAACGGAGATAGGTTGACACCCCTTATTCAAGTAACGGAGATACAATGACACTCTCGTTCAGATAGGGTTGTCGGAAGACACTCACGTTTAGATAGGGAAGCCTGATGGATACTTTCGTATCGGAGTTGAATTGACATTCTCAGGCAACGGAGATATAATGACACTCACGTTTGGAAAGGGGAGTACCAGCGACTCCCCTTGTTTCCCTTTGATGGGACCAACTCACCCAACGTCTGGCAGGGGAGTCTGATCCCGCCTCAACTTCCCAGTGGCACGCCCCGGTAGGTTGAGGTGTCGACCCTGAGCAACTTTTCCGCGGTCCCGGATCGACGTCGTTTAAGACCGGCGGACTGGAGGGGGTAAGGGCGAACGGCCCTTACCAAGGGGTGCCGAGGCCGGGTGGACCTCGACGGGTGCCGAGGCCGGGTGGACCTCGACGGGTGCCGAGGCCGGGTGGACCTCGACGGGGTGTCGCTCCCGCGAGGGAAACGATGGATGCCGACCTAAAGTTAGGTAGGCACATTGAGCGGCAAGGTTGGTGAGTGCCCTCCTTACCCCTCGGGTTTGGCAACGCGTCCAGCTAGTTGTAATAACAGCCGGTTGATCAGCGTTGCTGCCATGGCGCGGAATGGTGCCCGGCATTACGCTCAGCTAGTTGTAATAACAGCCGGTTGATGACGGAGTTGCAGCCACGGCGCGCATCTGGTGGCCTGGCGCCGACCCTGATATACTTTCT
>NW_022995080.1:10643-12284 GCF_008704595.1 Diutina rugosa | reverse complement strand
TTTTGAATTTGAATGGCTCTGTTGGCTCTTTTTTTTTTTTTTGGTTTTTTGGGTCACGTCTCTCTAATCTCTTTAACTTCTCAATTGGGTCGGCTCATCGAAAGGAAGAAGGTTGGTGTGCACCCTCCTTACCAGTCGGATAATTTTTGGCAACGCGCTCTGCTGATTGGTTAAGCAGCCTTTTCGTAACGGCGTTGCTGACACGGCACGGATCTGGTCATTGGTTGGTGTTCTTCTCGAGGTTCATTGCCGCGAGTACGCGCGTAACTTGTTCTGATCAAGACTGAAGAACGGGTACGTTACCGCGTTGAAGAAGGGGTGGGCAAAGCCGAGTGGGTCCTTCTCCATATCGTCCAGACCGTCGTCCATGGTGGTGTCGTAATCGACGTCGTCCATAGTGGTGTCATGATCTTCGTCGTCTTTGGTTGTGTCGTGATCGGCGTAGGTCATGGTCATTTCGCGATCTCCCATGTCTTTGACAGCCTTACAGAGCTTGGCAAGCTCCTCAAACTCGATGCTAGGGAAAAGCGAACAGATGACCATGGAGTTGCTGGTGTCGATGGAAACCCAACCCGACAAGCACACGGTCCACCAGTCACGGCCAGCGGGGTTGGGAACCAAGTTGGGGAACAAGGAAATCCACCAGTTGATGGTGCTCTTGGTGATCATACCAGAAGAGCCCCCACTAAACTGCTGCTTCCACCGCCGAGCGATCTCGCTCAAAACGCCCAACATCGTTGGAGTGTAGGGGGTGGGCAGACTCCAGGGAGTCCGACGCCCGCCAAGCTGCGGGTGCATCGGGTGCTTAATGAATAAGTGCTTCTTAACTTTCGCTGGGGAACTCGCCCACTTACCACGGGCTCTCTTTGGAAGAGAGGTGGCACTGCCGTCGTCATCTTCTTCTGCAGTACGCCGCTTTCTGGGGTTCAACGGCGTGAGGATTACCGGGGTCGGAATCACCGGGGTTGGCTTGTTCCACTGCTTTCTCCGGGTCGACAAGTTCACCTTTCGCGAGTTGAGCACGGCAACATTGTTGAGGAACGCAGGAGGCGCACCAAAGGTGTCAATGAGCCACTTGCCCTTTTTGGCGGGCGTAAGGCTCTTTCTCGCTTCCACCTTGGTGATGCCGTGCGGGGTGTACATGGGTCTGGAGTCGATGGCAATCCGCTTGGTGTTACGGTATTGACGCTTGAAGTTGTTGCAGGGGAGGACGGGCATGATGTTGAAGATGAAGTTGGGATAGGGGGCACGCCGTTGGCTTATATTTCCACCTCCTGTACGAAGGCTGTCGCCCCGTCGCAAGCTGCATTTTTTGACGAGGCAGCCAAGTTACGAAAAATTACGGGGGTCCGCCGACGCAGTGACCATTCTGCTATACAACAAGTTCATTGTATCAGACAATGGCTGTTGCAAAGAGAATCGGCCGATTTGCATGCAGCAGAGACTACGTATAGATCTAGATTGACCATCGTCTAATGCGATCTGCGGCTAATTGGTCAGATTAAGATCTTGATTGGTTGCGTCATGGGAGCTTTGACGAAGCAGCGTAGACGATGCTGCGACACAATGGGGTTTGCGCGAAAATGGCTCAGTTATGAGTGCTGGTACTCGTATTATGGGCAAGTATGGCCGGGTGTGTTT
>NW_022995080.1:0-10578 GCF_008704595.1 Diutina rugosa | reverse complement strand
AGGGGGAGAGGCGGGGGCATGCGGGGGGAGGAGCAGTGGCCAAGGTGTTCTAGGCCTCTAATGTTCTGTCGCCATGGCTACCATGTGTGCTCAAGTTAAACCATGGATGATGCCGTGACCTACAAACTTACCCACAATGTCCATGCTCCCAGTGACGACCTCCAGCTCTGGTATTTTCGATTTCACGGCGGCACCAAGTACGGCTGACTTGGTGTCAAATGCGCGGCGGCACTCACTTGGCAGCAGCGATCGTCGACCTCATCTGGCGTAAGGGTGCAGCGGGGCCGATGATGCGTCGGTTGGTCGCGATGGGTTCGAGACGGGGGGAGAATCTCCTGATGTGCCCAATTAGCCAGCCCCCCCCATCAAAAAACCCCTTGAATTGTTTGTCCATTTCGCTTTCCTGCACAAAATTAGACGAGAGTCGCCGAAAACGGATGAGACGTCACGCCGCCTGAGGAGCTAGTGGCAAAGTGCTGGTTGGCGGTCCATTGTTGAAATGGGGTCTGGTGACCTTTGTGATTTTCCATTTTCCCAAGTGGAGGCTTATGGATCTATCGGTGATACGCAAAATCGAGGAGCTACTGTGTATGCCGCTAGTTGCCCCATGTGTGGCTAATCCATCTGGGTAGTATGATCATTAGGAGAATAGTGTAAACACTAACGGGAAAATGTGTGTGTTACTGACAATCAGACATCATTCAGGCCGTAGGTTGGTGTGGAGAAGAGATAGACTAGCCTATCGCTAGAGAGATATTAGTGGATTTGGAGTTACTACAGATAGTTTCAGCATACCGTACAATAGTCACTAAACATCAAAACAACCCAAATATATCGATGCCTTGCATACAACGAACTCTCCCACCACAAAATGATGGTACGCTCGCCTCGCGCTGAATATATCTCTGAATCGCACGGCCTGTGGGGGGATTCATTCCAGGTACCACCAATGCCCTGGTAGTCTCCTTTGATGATTTTCTAGTTGTGGAATGCTCCAGAAGAAGCGACCCTGAAGTACTGGCTTGCTTATGGTATCAACGAAGCGGGTGGCGGACAACAATGGAGAGGGCCGCACTGTTTTGTTGACCTTAGTGGCGATGCCAGGGTACCGCAACAGCGGCGTGGATCGTTTTGCAAAAGAGGTTGGTCGACTGGTACGTAATGGGGGGCTCTGAAATGAGCCGCCAGGTTGGCTGACATACCTTCCTGGGGGTTAGTGTTCACAGGCGCCATCGCGCGAGATATGTTGTAATGGCGCTACATCGTTCAATATATAGAGAACAAATAGACAAGCCCGTATGGTTTACAGCAATGTCGAAATCCATATATGTAGCTACCACCATCACTGATACGTGCATCGGTGTCAGAAGCGGTGGCGGGGGTAGTTCGGTCATCATTGGAGGAGTTATACGAGTTGGCTCGATTGCCAACGATCAGCATCACCAGGTCCAAGCGCCTAACGATGTTGATATTGTAGTCTTCCCGGTCCAGTTTGACGTTGAGGTATTCAGGGGAGTTGTTGCTTGGAATGACGACGATTGCTTTTGGCAATTACATCAGCAAATGGCACCAAGCCGCCCGATGAATTGTAGGATTGTGAAGAATTCTCGGTGTCTGAGTCAAACCACATGTAATTCCCTGGAATTATATACCAATGTACAGACTTTCTGCCGTGGGTAAGACGAGAAAGATCGATCGGTTCATTTCGCTGGACACCTTTTTTGAATAGTAATAGTGAGCATCAATGGTAAACAATTTCACCGAAAGACAATAGATGACTTTGAATTGTGATGAGGGTTCCGTGGAAGCGTTTTTCAGTGTGGGTCGGCTGATTGGTGTCCCCATTGGGAAGGATTCGATTGTCACATCCAGATTGGGAAACATCAAACTATGGGCGCCAGAACTGACCAACCTGCAAATACAATGCCAAACTCAGTCTACAGAGTTTTGGGTAACATCCTGAGTATCTTACAACTGATTTCAGCTTTTGCAGCGTCAAGGATTATGAGATATCCCATGGTGGATTTGGCAAGGATTCAGTTAATATCACACACACAAGCACTCTTTCCAAAAAGCAAAGACCACTGCTTAGGTGACGGTTTCAGTGGCGTCGAAGACAGTGAAAATTTCTTCTTTAAATTGCACAGTATTGGTAAACAACCGGCTTAATAGTGTGACTTATCCTTGACAAGCGCCAAAGCCACGGCGACAGCTTAATTGGTGGTAGAAACCCATTCAGTAGCAGACACCGACGATGGAATTTCTGGGTGTGTCATCGAGTTTTAAGGTTTCTGTTGTGGCATCATTATTTTGTCACGTGATTTGTTGCAGCCAAATCACCATTTCGGTCTCACGACTGTAGTCTCGGAGTTCCGTTATTTAGACTGCACGTTGTGCCCTCTGCTCATCACCTGGAAGCAGATGGAAAAGTTTTTACATATATCTACCTATCTTTGTTTATATCTTTTATTACACACTTGCTTCCCCCAAGCGCTAGCTTACCAACCCCTATCAACTGTATTACACTTACAGCATGACTCCCAAGTCCTCTGACCGCAAGTCGGAGAACCAATTCGATAACCTCTCAGGTTATTCTGAGGATTCTGGCAATGCCGATTCTCATCAGTTTCAATGTCTCTGAGTAAGTGGCACCGTGTGGCCAGCGGAATATGTCGCTCGAAGGGGTCGACAATGTAAGGCGTGGAACCTCTCGTGATTCTAGTGAAGTAGCAAGTTGAGGTTTTGTAGGTAAGGTGACGGTGGATAAGGTATGCCATGTGTTATTGACGGAAGCCGCTCCTGGTGGTGGTTGCAGGACGTGTTTCAAGACACGCTTCGGAACACGCTTCAGGACACGCTTCAGGACACACTGCATGACGTGTGGTCACTTCACAGAGCAAAGGCAGTGGCGTTGGTAGAGACATCAATTGTTATGTTTGGGCGGAATAACGGGGATGCAAAAGGCGGTAAAACCAATTCCAAGCGAGCATAGGCTCATGGAACAAGAGTACTGGCATTCACATCGAATAAGATGGGCGTATTATGCGACGAGAAAGAAGATGAAACGTTTGTCGTGTTGGCCAGTGCTTTGAGAGGTCCAGCCAGGTCATTGACAAACCATGGTTTCAATAAGGGCGCCGGGGACAGTGGCAGCGCTGAATGGTTACAATCCTGTTGATATTCGACGCATTGACTCACTATCTCTTGATTATTGTTTAACAGCAGCTCCTCAAGTCCTTTAGGGATTGGTTTGGTTTCTTCCACCTTCACCAATACTTGAAATTCGGTGTTACCCAAGGTCTTATGGCCAATATCACCATCAATGTCACCATCATCGCCATGCCATCGGTATTGTTGTCAGAGTCACCTAATTTTGTTGTTGTTCGGGGATGGCGACCAGGTCATGGTTAGACAACTTGTGGGCGTTGATGTTCAGCACTTTGCTCATTGCTGTCAGCTCTGGTCTCTTCGATCTGGTGTATACCGTTGCCTCCAGGTTCAGCAATGTGTTGGATGAGATCATCTCAGATCTCGGGTCACATCTCACCGGGTAACTGAGTACCATCAGTATCAGTTTATGGAAGCCCAGCCCCCCTTCAGTGGAAGATTGTCAGCTTGGTGATGATTTACTGGGGTGGATTAATGCCAGTCAAGTGGACTTGAAGTACCGTAATCTCCCCATGGACCCCACAAGTAGCTCCAAGAATTGCCACTGGATTGACAGCCATCAGGACGTGTTTTCTATGACAGCATACAATGATCTAGTGTTTTGTATTACCCAGATTCGAACGTCTCTTAGTTTGCGTTCACAAATAAATGTCCACAACGATGCTCTCAGTGTTGTATTTAAATCAATGAATAGTCTACTTAATGGTGTTGCTGCTCAAGCTTTTACTGTCAGCCATTTCTCCATCACTCGTAAGCTTTATCAGCGCAAACTCATCAATCTCCCGTAAGCTCATATAACGGTCTTAGCTCAAGCAAATTTTTTAGACGAACTACTCTATTTTTTTTTGTTAATTCCACAAGGCGGTCAGCGTTTCTGATGGGGTAGGATGTTCCACATCTGTTACACCTGGTGGTTCATGTGGGGTTTTTATGGTGGATGTTAAGGCTGTACTTCGTTGTAGCGCCCTGAAGAACCGAGAATTGCCACATCTCTTGTTGGAGTACGCTAAACCCATTGGTAGACTCAGCACATTGTTTTAGACGGATTGTGATGTGATAGTTTTGAATTCCTTTGGGCCATTTCAAGTGGTAGTTGGTGTTCTTCATGTAAGTGCAGTGACGCAAGGCACATAACGTAAATATTATGCGACTTCGGTTAGGAGCGATGGGACGCATCTCGAGAATAGTGGCAAGCACTCTCCTGGTCGTTCAACACAGGCATCAAACGGAACACCTCCAAATTTTGAAGTTAGGATATGTAACAGTAGGTAGAGGGATCAGCTTTCACCGTATAAACGCTTTGTGTAGCGAGAAGTGGCCTCGTTTCTCTAGGATCACCGACACCACCACCACCACCACCGTAACCCGAAATCACCAGTCATACCGTCAAAATCAATCATAGCCGCCGTTACAATGCACTCGCTGTAAGCGTTGGGACACCCAGAGCGTTGACAAGTTGCTGAACTCGTTGGTGGCGCTCACGTTGGAGAATCGTGACATGATAAACAAATCCTGAAACGAGTTGTATACCAGGCAATATCAAGCTTGTCAAAAGACTATCTCGGGGTGTGCTTATAATTTGCGAAGACACGATGGGCTCAATCAAGAGATGGCTGGAGGACACGTTAGCATTGCTGCTATCAGTGTCGGCGCACGAAAGCTATCAAAGCCCGTGGACGCGTCGCCAGCACCGGCCTTAGCTGGGATAGTTCACCACTTGTATCACATAGCAATAGCAAGTGGATTTCAACCAAATTAACCACGGTAACTTGGGGGAGGTGTTGGAGAATCGGTGGCCCTTAGTCTGCAAATGAGGGTCAACTGTCGCGTTGGTCTGGATAAATAAGCTGCACCGATGGTGGCGTTAATAATTGGTAAAGATTGCAGCGCCAGGGCGTCTGGATTGATGAATGAATTTTGTGGGCAAGTTGTTGGCGTCGGTGGTGTTTGTCGGCGGTGGTATTGTTGTGGAAACTACTGGGGTGAGTATAGGCGCACATCGGACTTGAGGAGAAAGCACAAGACCAACAAGGAAATTAGAAGGAAATGATCCAAAATTGAGACCTATCTCTACAAATGGAACTATCCGTGTGTATTCTACTATTGTTCACTAGTATACCATGCTCACATCACCTAAATGAAGTGACACTGGTGTGGTAGGGGGCGCAATGACGTCATACTTGTTTTATGGGGTGTGATCTTATCACCACCACAATAAACAACAACAACAATCACAAGTCGATAAAGCTATATTGATTGCTATCGGCATTAATCAAGACGTTGACGGCGAATTCTTTACACCACTGCGCACCGGTTCCATTAGATACTAGCACTAGTTACTCCTAACACCAGTGCGAAAGTCAAGATAGCGGTGCCCACCAGCAAGCCATAAATGATGCAAATGAGCTGGAGAGACGGGAGATGATTTATCCTTAGATGGCGCACATTTTGCACCTTTTAACTGATTCAATAACAGCCGAAACGCCCTTCCGTAATCAACCAGGGTTGTCACCAAAGCGGGGTTGGCGGGAAGGCGGGGGCGAGTGTTCAGAACATCCATAGCAATCATCATATCACTTAACACGTTTAATCTTTTTGAACATAACATGGCCCACCGTTGCTATAAGTTCGCATGATTAAGCGTAATTCCAACTCTCTGTTATCGCTGGGTGGGAGCCTGGCTTAATCTTAATCCCCCCAGTATCGACGACGCAATTCAGTAAAGCTTGTACAAGCCACCAAAAAAGAACTTATTGCGAGTTGAGTGGAATTGGTAGTTGGTATCACTAGCAAGCCGAATTCCCAGGCTAGATAATGCTGGCGTTGGGGCTGCCTCAATGCGCATTGTTGACGAATGTGAGGGATTAGGTAATCAACTAAAAATCAAGGCCTACGTGTAAGAATTTGTGGGATAAATTTCAGATTCAAGGATAAGGCGGCTGTACGGCTTGTTTATCGGACTTGATAGAGTGCGATGTGACAAACGCCAAACATCCACACGTCGAGTGGTGGTTCACCTCCGAGATAGAGATTCGGCCGATGATGTAACATTCCTGATGTTGCCATAATATTGTAGTTGTTGAACTCGTGTGTAGGGCTTAAGGTGGTGGATTCTAGGGGGAGCTTTCTTTTATGATAAACTAGCCGACCAAATCTACTTATGTGCAGTAATACGATTCAAAATGGAAGCACCAGACCACAGAACGTTGACTGTAAACGATGTAATTGCTGGCGCCTTCACTTAGCAGTATCTCGGTTTTTAGACTTATATCACGCCAAAAACAAACATCGGTGTTCTTTCCATAAAGTATATGGACCTTCCTTTCGATCGTCTAAGTTTGGCAAGTGCTCATAATTCGCGCCCCCCAACATTCGCACTTTTATAAATATCCGACGATTTTTGACCATTACCTGAACTAAGAATATCGACAAGTCGACTTCTGACTCAACCATGTCCTCCAATGCTGACACGCCTTTCCATGAGCTTTCATTTATCCCGTTGCTGGAGTCAAGTGAACGCTCCAGTGGCAACGATTGCCAGCCCGATGACGATAGCGAAAGAAATACCCCCACAGACCAACAAAAGGAATCCCAAAGACACACCGAAGAAACCGTGCGCAGATTGCAGTCTGACCTTAATGAATTAAATTCACAAAATGTTGAACTTGAGGGTGCCAACGCATACGTTCAATTAGGTCATGCCATTTTGACCGCGATCCACGAGAACCCCACGATCCACGCATTCGTTTCCACGATTACCGATACATTATCATCACCAAATAATCTGTCTACTTCTACTGGTGTTCCAGTGCTGCAATCCACTGCTAGTGTGGCTCCGGGACTGTTATCCTTGCAGGCTGGACTGCTGAATGTTTTTAATGCAGCGTACAGAGCGTTCCATGGCAAGCCTACCCCGTCGTTTATTGATCACGCGAAACCGCATTCAAGCTACGTGAAGATTAATAATGAACATGATTTGTGGTACAACCCCGAGCTCAAGCGTGATTTGGACATTCAACTACTTCACCAGTTCGAATTTTTACGAAAGGTGGATTGCGTGGGGCTTTCAAAAGATGGCAAGGTTATCGCCGTTGGATGCACAACTACCACCTATTTGTACAGTATTCAATCATACAAACATGTGGCTAGATTGACGGTTGACGACGACTGCCACACAGCCGGATCGAGCCGTATTAATTCGTTATGCTTTTCGCCTGATGGTAACTATTTGGCCATCGCCAAAAAGATGAATATCTATATTTATGACTTGAAGACCCTTAAGATGTATAAAACCTTGCGCTGTGGCGATGGAGAGGTGGTCTCACTTGATTACTTTCCTGATGGCGAGAAGTTGTTGTCGGGCCTGAAGAACGGCTTTGTTGTTGTCTGGACTTTGGAAACAACTGAAATGGTCGTTGATTACCATGAAAAACTGGTGAAATCGGTGCTGGTACTGTGGGATGGTAAGTATTATGTTGTTGGCTTCGGGGATAATACTGCCGGAGTGTGGGACGCCGACAGCGAATTACAGGTGCAATTTTCGGATGCTAAACAGTACAATCGTCACCGCAAGCAGGTGTTATCTGTCAAGTTTGTTGACGAGAAGGTTTTGTCATGTTCGACAGACGGTACTGCAAAGTTATGGAACTTTCTCAAGATGCCCAACGATCAAATATTTCTGTATTGTGAAGTTACATACAAAGGTCATAAGGGTCTGGTTAAATCAATTTGTTCGATGCCAAATATTGGGTGCGTCATGCTGGGTTCTCAAGATGGCAAGGTGATATGTTGGAACAAAACCACCGGTCACCCACGATTGATGCTACAAGCTCATCTCAAGCCAGTAACTTCGCTCATGGCTGTTGTGAAACCTGGAAGCTCTAGGGGCATACTTATCACCTCGTCGAATGAGGATTGCAACGTGCGGGTATGGGAAGTTGACGTGGTACCCATATCAGCACCAATCTCTGAATCTGGGGTCGTTAACAGATGTATGACTGATGAATTGGTTAAGCAAGCACTGCTGAACCGAACTGCCCACAAACCGATTGGGCCTAGGGCTGCTAAGAAGCAGGCACTTCCAGCACTGCTGAGCCGGGCTATCAACATATCGTCACGGTTTAAGGTTGCCAAGAAGCTGGCACAGCAAGCACTGCTGAGCCTGACACCCAACACATCAACACAAATCAATGTTACCGAGAATTTGGCACGATTCGAGCGAATTGATTGGACGGTGTTTCCTATTCAGGCGGAACACGTGTTACCAGCTGGAACCAGAATAGATGGGCAAGCGGGGGCGACGCTTAAGAAGCTTTGTACTCGTCGTCTTAGTGTAAAACCTCGATACCATTTTGAAGACATGCAAGACCAGATGGTAAAGGTTACTATAACCCTCAATGACCATCAGTTGCTGTCGGCCCGGGCCACTTTGAGATCTGATGCCGAGCTGTTGGCGGCAATGGCCATCACTAAATATCCTGCTGCGAGAGAGATTATTTTTGAAGAGTGATTGCAGATTGGACGATAAGGTAGAATATGCTTATAGCAAGATCTACAAATTAATATTGGTATATTAATTGCAACGTGAATGCATAAAAAAGTATATAAAATAGCACGCACATCACCTGTTGTTGTGCAATATTAGTTGATAACGTAGTTGTCTGTTGACCCTTCGATGCGTGATGTCATCCGACGGGTTCACTCCCGGGGTGCATAGTACCTAGGTCCTCCTCTTACTCCATATATTTGAACACCCCGTTTACCTGGGTTGTTCTATGTCTATATACTGGATGTCCTGTATTTTGTCACTCAGTCCTATACATGGTATCCGGACTGGCAACATTGTCCGTTACTCAAATATGTTATGATGACTACTTCATACCTAACTTGTTGACTCAAGAGCTTAATCACTCACCCCCCACGACAATCAACAAACTTCGTCGACCACGCTCTATACAAACATACGCAATCACACTCGCCCAACATTTCATATACAAGCCCGTAATGAGGCCGATTGCATAGAAGATCTCGATAATTATCAGATGAAATATCAAAAGAATTTGTCATGCTTTTTTGTTAAGATTATCATCATCAACATATTCCAAGATATCGCACATAAGACTGCCATAATCGAATCAGCTTGATTTCAATCTATTGACCAAATCATTTCGGGATAACGACCCAAAACCGACCTTTACATAATGAGTGTCGAGAACTAATCAGCCATGATCATCTATACGATACGTTTGACTTTAACCATGCTCTCCAAACACGTAAAGGGGAGAACGCTTTTTGAAGTATCGGGTTGATTGAATGTAGAACAGTCCAGATCGTGCGCCGAGTGTCGACCATAGAGAACCAATAGCGCTTGGCTTCTCGGTTTCACGGGCATACATAGTCGCTATTCGTGTTGGTCTCAAATACACACTGCTATCAACACATATTCAAATTTTGAGAACCGTTGTCGATCCTCTTGGGAAACCGTCTCCGCGGGGGGTAATGACGGAGACCCAGCTCTGCTGTCCAGTAGATGGTTGAACTGGTTAGTCCTGGAGGTATCTCTGGACATAATGATATCAGGGTAATATCGGAAGGGTTTCTCTTACGAGATAAG
Source organism: Diutina rugosa (assembly GCF_008704595.1). NCBI lineage: Eukaryota > Fungi > Ascomycota > Pichiomycetes > Serinales > Debaryomycetaceae > Diutina > Diutina rugosa. The sequence continues at coordinate 797 of NW_022995080.1, read as the reverse complement.
TTAAGCTGAGCTTAGTTAGTAGGGGTTGAATAAAATTGACAATATAAAAGGTGACTAGAATTGTATGCTGACTCCCTAGTGTATTACAGCCGAAATGTCTATATGCAGAATACCCCTCACCGGGCTCCTGATATCCCTTTCTAACAACCGAATGTGATAGTGTCCCAAACACACTAGTCACGTGGGGTACGGTAAAGCGATTCCCCAACAGACCCTGTTGTCGGATTTCTGAAAACTGTCGTCAGCCCCTGTGGCGGGATGAATAGATGTTGCTCTGGCAAAATACAAACATTAGATTAAACGAAAACACCCCCGCAACAAATCCATTGGGAATCTCATAAAAACCCAAAACCGCTTACTTAATTTTCGAGTTTGAACTACACAACTAACCCGAAAAATTCAGACACCAAAAAACACAAAAACGATTTGTTCTCCGAAAGTGCAGAAGTGGTCGCGACAGTTAAAGTTGGGGGGAAAACTAAACTGCATCCAACTTTCTGCAGCACTCGTAATTAAACTTAGCGTCCTCCTAGTTCCGAAATCATTATCCCAAATATTTCAAAAACGTCACCTACACTCACATCAATAATAATATTCCTTACGTAAACTCATCCGTCAGAAAATAACACGACCCTCGGAAGTAGTAAACAGTACAATACCGACCAAAATCCGTCTCTAAAATACATGACCTCACCTGAAAGCGCTACCATAACAACATAATTCCGGTTTTACTTCAGGTCCTCGAATCTCGCATTTCCGGTCACGGCTGGGATGGTGATGGCGATGGCTGTGCGACG
>NW_022995164.1:0-20592 GCF_008704595.1 Diutina rugosa | reverse complement strand
GTGGCGTCATCAGGCAATGTGTGAATAGGTGCCAACGCTGCCTAACCCGACAATTTTCGATTCCCGAAAACTACCATATCAATTTTGAGGTGGAGTGGTTGATAATGGGTACTGCGCGTTGCGAGCCCGGGGAACGCAAACTTCCTCACAGCGCTAAGCCAGCTGACGAAATCAAACCTCGCGTGGAGAGGGCGGGGAGCACGGCACTCACACTTATTTACCCCAAACACTAACCGCACCACTTGCGCCAAGTGTGACCTCGTCCCGGCGGGGACGTGCTCTCGATCAACAATGAAACCAACGCCACCTCTTAGGCCGAACACGCAATTTGTAGGCCCTGTGCGGGGCGGCACCGCATGGTGGGTGTCGCAGGTGGTTGGGTGTCACACCACAAAGCCAATGTGGTCTGTTTACGATAGCCGCCAGTTGACAGCTTAAGGGAAATTTCTTGTATTTCACAAAGACGTGGTGAGGGGGCGTGACTAGATGGCTAAGTACTCAGGCTGGGTTCTATGGTGGTGTTCGCGGTTAAGGGGCGTTTCATCAGAGGTAGCAGATCGCCCGATTGGGTGAGCTAGCCAACAACTCGCGGTCACGCTTGCCGCACGGAAAATCTCAAGCGATGACGGCGGTAGTCGCGGGCACGACACTTTTGGGTGCTTGCCGTGCGCTGGGGGACGTTCTCGGTGCGGAGGACTCGCGCACTATGTGCAGGAGCCAATTTCCCCAACTAGGGGTAACCCGGCATTAAAGCGCCAGCGTTTTTGTTGCCTTGGTCTGCTGGTGGTGATCTTGGTATTTTGCTCGTGTGTCTGTTCGCCGTCCACTGAATGCCTCCATCCCCTCCTACCGCCGTTTCATATCGCCCAGCGTCCCTAGCGCCACTGGCGCCGCTGACGCCGGCGCTGGTACCGTCGTCGCTGGCGTCGCCAGCCGCTCACGGCGTGCCCCTTCCGCTGCCCCGGTACCACCGCCTCCACAAGCTCGTCAAGCGCACTCTTACCCGGCTAGTATCGCTCGAACACGGCCCTGGTAAAAGCGCCATGGGCGCCGCCGGCGCCGCGGCGTCGCTGGACGACATCTTTGAACGCCTGTGCACCCTGCCCGTGGTGATAAACCCCGAAACCCCCGCCCACTACCTGACGGAGAACTACATCCCTCCCATCCTCGACACCACCGCCGAATTGATCACCGACCCCAAAGTCGACTACAATCTGATCCAGCTTAACTGCTGTGGCGACGACGGCGACGCCGGCGCGGCGCTGGGCGACGAGCTGGCGCCCGATGACGGCACCGAGCTCTTCACGCCGCGGTCGCGGCTGCGCTCAATCATCTCGACGTCGCTCATGAGCTGCTTAGACCCGCTGCATCAGCCGCCGAAACTTAAACGGGTGCTGAGACTGTCACTGCGCCGCGACGACGGCGCCTGGGCACTGCCGCCGGCACTGTCGCCGGCGCTGCCCTTCCACAAACCGCAGGCACTGCCGACGATTAGCGCTGTCGACCGCGACGACCCTCTCAGCCACCTGATCGACTTCTACTCGTTTGCCGATATGTGCCGCACTGAGGGCAAAGAGCGCAAGGGGCTGGTGTTCACCATCCTGGCTCAAGACCACACCAACGAGCTCTTACGGGAAAAGAAGTAAACATATACGACTAATGAAATATACTAAACGAATACTTGTATCGAAGAAATGAACCTTGGATTGATTTCGATTGGATGCGCGGTGACGTCATCGTATGATCTCACTAGGTACACTATCTAGTGGGTACCTAGCTCCATCAACCTCACCAATTTTTGAGACAAACCAATTTATTGACACTTTGATGCCTCTGCTTCCCATCAGCTTAGCCCTTGACCCTTGAAACTTTTTGTTTTAATCACGACACCTGAACATCGTGTGATGAATGCACCACGCGTCTGGCCACTCGGATGCAACAACAGGAGACTCTACGCTAGCGTCTGAAACGTGTCCGCGTTCAACTTTGGAACTCTCATAGAAGAGTTCAGTGGATGTCTTATAACTTTCACCTACTACTCACATGATCAGATTCGAGCCTAGACTCATTAAGCAATGCAAAAAACTTCCATGCTTTATCTCTAGCCATCAATTGCTCATTCGGTAGTTTCGACTGAAAAGTTGATTAGTGTTGATTTGAAGCTTGAGAAACTTTGTTTCTCAGCTTTTCATACTATGCTGATTGATTGTCATCTCCAAATTTAGTTGAGGAGTCCACCCAGTCCCATTGTCACGTCCTAATCGAGCAATTGGGCTGAGCCCACCAAACGAACATAAAGTACTCCATCCCCTAACCTCTTACAACCACCAAACCACAATCAACAATGGCTGCTCAACAATCTCAATCCAACACTCAAACCCCTAAGGACAACTACTCCCTCGAAAAGGACTTCCGTTTCTTCGACTTGTGCGTGATTGTTTAATTGATAAATTATGTATCTAATGGACAATTGAACTCAACCATATACCATATCAGTCATAGAATCAATTGAATTTTGCATTGATGACAAAGTGTGAACCGTAGGCTCAATTGAGAAGACGCAGTGTATCGAGTTTAACATGGAAATTGTTGTACATTTCCGAGTAGACTCAATTAAATCATTTCTTTGAATGTGTTGAAAGATGAGATAACGGCCACCAATAATAAACGTCCATGAGTAGGATGCAAGTCATGAAGTCACCTGTCCTTACTCAAACAACGTGTCCACGGAACTACCCAAATAAAGCCTTAACGTGTCTTTCGTCGCTGGAAGTATCTTACACCGCACTTCAGTATCGGGTCCGAGCCGGTCATACGCCTGTAGACGGTGACATCCACCAAAGGCAAAGTACAGGGTCTGACCTTTGTGTCTCACTTTGAACACGTCCACTGGCGGAAGTTCGCCTGCCACCGCATCTTCAAGAGAGCACGTAGCCAGCGCTTGGGGCGTGCCTTTGAGCGTAGACTCCATGGCGTCGATCTTGCTGGTGTCAAGCACCGGCGGGATTGGCCGGCGGATTTGGTCAAGCGGCACGTACTCAATGCGTAAATTGGATGTGTAAAACAGCATGATGTGTTAGGTAAAAGGTGGGTAGGATGCAATTTGTAACGAGGAGAACGTCACATATATATGTTTGCCTTGTATGTGTAATCCGACCTCGGCAACATCATCGCACCTAGGGTCCAGCCCCACTGTGTGCAGGATGGCGCGTCACCAAAAAAAAAAAAATGATGATTACAATTCGCAGCCAAAATTAGTGAACCATGATGAGTCTAGTCCATCACCACGGCAAAATTGTTGCGGTTGGCTCCTGATTGAAGTTCACGTTTGGGGAACTTGGTCGTGGTCACTGGACCAGTCCACTCGTAGAGCCAGTATGCCACTTTTGTCGCCTCATGGTAGTTTACCTGGTTATAGCCCAAAGACTTCATAATGTCGTCTAGGTGAGCGCCAGTACAATAACGAGAGTTGGAGACACATGGGAGCGGAAGTACAAGGAACAAAAGCAGCTTTATCTCCGCAGTAGGTGGCAAAAGGAATTGAGTAGTTCTCCGTAACATCTCCCCACGTTGGCTGGGCGTAGGCACAAAGTTAAGCACCAACGAGCAACTAATCAAATTGAAACGTTCAGCGTCACTTGTGGGTAAAGGACGTTGCATGAAGTCCTGTTCGATGATTTCTGGACTCTGGGAGTGGAGATCGATCTTCACCACTGAGCTGAACATGTGGCTAAATGAGATGGCGTTAAGCGACAGAAGACACCCAATCTCTAAAGCTCGAAGTCCCAGTGTTTCCTCGCCAAAGCCTAAGTAGTCACCCAGCTCAAGCCATTGTACTAGCTTCTTAGAAGAGTCGCCACCGCGCTTAGCATCTTGTCCTTGCGTCAGCGCCCGTTGGTACGTTTCCAAACCCCCACGCCACTCGATCTCAGCGTCAATTTGCGCCAATGTCTTCGCCAATTGTGACGTCGTGCCCGTGGTAGCAAATACCTGTTTGCTATTAGCTTTGACATCGCGCTTCTCTAATACATGGCGACTATACTGCTTACCGAGTAACTCGCGGTAATTGTCCTGGTCGATCTCAGGATACTCCTTTGCCAATGATGCCACTATCTGCAGTTTCCACTTCAGCAAATTGTGGAATCTCCGGATAAGCTCGCGGGACTTCTGCGGCTTTAATCCCTTGGGCACTTTGGTAGAGGCTCCCGTAATCAGCCGCAGGCCTCGAAGCATTCCTGAACCCTTACGCAGCATTTTCAGACCAATCACACTTTCGGTCAACTCCTCTTTTAGACGCGTTCTCTTGTCTGAGACGTGATCTTTGTGTGTGTTGTTGGTTTGTGTGGGTGGAGACGTTGTCTGCGAGGGCGAGCGATGCTCATCGCGCACTAGGTGCGACCACTATAGTAACCCCGAATCTCCTTAAAATATACACCATACGATGAAGCGGAAGGCTAATCTGGATGCCGGACGCCCTCAGAAGGGTGGCAAGCGGGCAAAGAAGACCAAGGCCACGCCGAAAGTGCCGACGATGAAGCAGAAGCAGCGCCGCGAGGGGAAGGTGGTGCTGATGCTGGAGCTCAACTGGAAGCCGGTGGAGATCCCCGACGGGCTTGGCGACTACGAAGGGTTCATGGGCATGGAGGAGTTGGAAGGGGTGTCGGTGCGGTACGTCAACGGCAAGCCCGAGCTCGTCCAGAAGGATGCTGAGGCGGAGGACACTGCCGACGGCGATAAGCCGAATAAGAAGAAGGGCGACAAGCAGGATAAGAAGAAGAAGGGGAAACAGGATAAACTGAGAAAGAAGGAAGAAAAAGCTACTGGTGAGCTGGCCGAAGCGGATGCTGAGGATAAAGTGGATGCTGACGCTAGTGAGGGTGAAGAATCCGAAACTGAAGTCATTGCCGATAAATCCGCCGCTACTAAAGATACCCAAGAGGCCAAAGAGGATTCTGATCTCACTCCCGGAACGTTTTCTCAAGTGGACCTCCCTCAGGACGTTAACCTCCCCGAATGGGATGCGATGGAACTTTCCGGTTACGTCAAGGATGGGCTTGCCAAGCTTGGCTTTACCAAGCCTACTGAGATTCAAAAACTTACTATCCCAGCCGCAATGGAAGGCACCGACGTCATCGGTAAAGCCACCACCGGTTCCGGTAAGACTTTGGCCTACGGTATCCCCATTCTCGAACGATACTTAGCACGGGAAACCACTGACGACGCCCCCGCCGCCATCATCTTTGCTCCTACTCGTGAATTGGCGCATCAAGTGGTGAAGCACTTGGAACAGTTGAGTAAATACAGTCCTTTGGGTCAGCACGGCATTGTCCCCATCACTGGTGGTTTGTCGATTCAAAAGCAAGAAAGATTGCTTAAACACAACCCGGGGGTGATTGTTGCTACCCCAGGGCGTCTCCTTGAGCATTTAACTGGCAATCAGGAACTCGCCAATCGCTGGTCGCGCACAGACATGATCGTCTTGGACGAAGCGGATAGATTACTTCAAGACGGCCATTTCGAGGAGTTCGATAAGATCATTGAGATATTCCGTCGACAAAAGACGAAAAAGTGGCAGACGTTGGTGTTCTCGGCGACATTTGCTCGCGATCTTTTTATGAAGCTTGACCGTAAGGGCAAGTCTCACCCCGCTAAAGGCGCTGTCATGGCCAACGACGAAGTGGTGGAACTTTTACAAAAGCGGCTCTCATTCCGCAAAAAGCCTGAGTTCATCGACGCCAACCCCAAGGAAATGGTGGCGCTGCTGGTGACGGAAGCTCTTGTCGAGTGTGGCGCCACTGAACGGGACTTGTACCTCTACTACTTCCTCCTCATGTACCCGGGGACGTCGTTGGTGTTTGCCAACTCTATCGACTCTGTCAAACGACTCGCTCCGTTCCTTAAAAGCTTGGGCATCGCAGCGTATGCTATCCACTCAAACATGGAGCAGAAGCAACGGTTGCGGGCGTTGGAGCGGTTCCAAGCCGAGATCAAGCAGAAAAAGCCGGCAGTACTCGTGGCTACAGATGTCGCTGCTAGAGGGTTGGATATCCCCAACATCGACCATGTTGTCCACTACCACATCCCCAAACTGGCGGATGTCTACATCCATCGACTGGGTAGAACCGCTCGTGCCGGTAAGGAAGGGGTGGCTTTGACGTTGTGCTCTCCGGAAGAAGCGCTGGGCCCGCTTCGTAAGCTTCGACGTGTGGTGGCGGCGCTGGGCCAGGCGCTGAAGCGCATTGCTGGCGACGTCAAGCTTTTGCCTATCGAGTACGATATCGTGGGACAGATCACCCCTCGTGTGAAGCTCGCGGCGCAATTGGCTGACAGCGAGATTCTGACGGTGGCGACTCTGAAGGAAGGGCTGTGGGTGAAGCAAGTGGCTGAGGACTTGGGGCTCGACGACTTGGACGAGCTCCAGGACTTTGAAGACGATATCTTGAAGAAACAAAGACGGAAAAAGGAACTGAAGATGTTGGATAAACAAGAAGCTAAGGTCAAACGGGCTCAGCTCCGCCAACTTTTGGCAGTGCCGTTGCGGAAGAATGTTCGCCGTAGTTACTTGACGCTGGGTCTCGAAAACATGGCCCACTCGATGGTCCATGGTACTCATCATGCCCAAGTGTTGGGCCACAAACAAACGGAAGCCTTGATGGACTTGAAGAAATGATAAATAGCTTAATTCATATCAAATTAGAGAGTTACTCGTATGACTGAACCTAGCTTTCTCTAAGGGGGAAGGCCTAGGCTTTCATAATCTGTGGCTTTGGATAATTGATTTTTTTGCAAAACATCTGGTAACTAAGTCATAATTGATAATCATATCTCAGCGATCATACCAACACCAGACCGGTGAAACTAGGTTAATAGGCAAATAAGGTGTGACTTCAAGAAGAGTTTAGCAGAGATGCTTAAATGGTGACCCTCATTGTGAATGGTACGATGATTCGCTTCCTACACCATCATCAAACAAATCGTTTCTCATACGTAACGGATGCTAAAGCATCACAGTCTTGTTTAAGTAGGCCTCACTTCTGCGCCAACAAAGCATCACGACAAGACAGCGACATTGAGCGCAGGTAGCGGATTATCATCGCTTCATAGGTCACCTGGGTGTTAGCCAGTGCAGCAGCCATGAGACGCTTGATCTTAGGGGCAAGCGGCACCAAGTCAGCGTCAGCAGATAAAACTTGTACAATCAAGTAATGAACGAAATTGCCAGACATTTGCGACGCCACGCTTTGCAATCTCTCCGTCACTTCGTCGGGCACCTCAAACCAAAGATTGGCCAGCACTTCCAGAGCAAACACAGTGATCGCTTCCACTTGGAACACTGCATTGATAAGTTCGCCGAGCCAGTGGGGCGGAGCATGGGAAAGGGCATGCGTTTTGGCGAGCCCATTGATCATAACCAACACCGCCATGATTAGTTCGTTCGATTTGGTCCAGAGGCCCACAACAAGTCCTTGGCAGAGTTCGGGTGTTTCTTCTACAGGCGGTGGTTCAAGCTCGTAGTACGCTGCGTACTTCTTGCATCCTTCCACCTTGTCTTGAAGTGGCGTCGTGGGCAGAATAATCAATGTCTTGAATGCTTTCCCCGAGTAGGTGGTAATCGGTACCAGCAGCATTAGTAGGTGGTAGTCAGAGAGCTAAAGTTGATAGAGTTGTCTGTTGCCGCCGGGGCAGTGTCATGGCGTGACCCATAGTAAAACCTTGATTGATCAATAATGAATCTTTGGTTTGGTCTTAATTGAATTTTCGTAGTCCCAACTTGAGCCGTACGCAATCATATTCTCTCCATCTTATGAAACCATATCACGACTTCTGATTTGTACAAGAACCACTGCCTTTACTTGGAATGGTTGTAGCCCCTTAGATCTGTTGGCATCGCTAGCAACTTAGCTCTATCACCTCCACTTATGTCAGCTGAAAGCTGCTCGCGATCCCTATGAACTTCCACGCACCGCTGTGCTGACGTACTATGTTTTAGACTGTGTACCCAACGTATACGAAATCCAACTTTACGTCATGTGAACTATGAGACTTTAAGGATAGATTGGAGGCCATGCATTATGTGCAGAACTAACACACTCATCCGATATGTAAGCTAAACACTTGCCTCAAGTTCCATTCTCAATCCAAGATGGCACCCTTGCAGATAGCCCCCTGAGTGAAGTAAAACGAATAGTGACGCAAGTTCCGACATGTTAACGAGAACGATGCTCGACCTCAAAACTCACATTTGTCCTGTATATAACATCCCGCGCTGTTCGTCAACTCCTGCGTATAGGGCACTCGCCTCTCGTCTAAAATTATTTCAAATTTTTTTTTCGACTTTTTTTTGAAGAATTTTTTCTTCTCGACAACGTCTTCTGAGCACTATGACACACATACTTGAACCGTGCAGAACACAGAAATCGTATCAGAACTCACTCAACTTGTCTTATCAATAGTATATGCTTACCTGAAAACTCCTTCCCTACATGCAGGGTCAATTTGAGCACGCACATGAAAGCTTGATTAGGATCACAGTCCCATCCAGCTCTATAGGGATTGCAGCGGTCTAGCGTATTGCAATTGTGATGGCAGTGACAAACTTGACCCACTCACAGTTTGCAACTTGTAGTGCCTTGATTATGGTGTGCACTGCATACACCTGACCGTTCCGCAGGTGATGCAAGGAGAGTACCACTGCTCCAACTACGTCAAATTTCTCGTTAGCTCGCCCAAAGTAACACCAGTCATACTTCAGGTGCCAAAAATAGTCACAAAACAAACAAATCTTTTTTGCCCATTCTTTCTTGGTTTCATTTCTTGACACTCCTGACACTCCCTCAAAACTTCTTCAAACTGAGTGTTAGCCCGCCCACATATTTATTTACCATACTTCTGAGGCCAAAGAGTTTTATGGAGCAAACAGAAAGTCTGTGGCAGTTTTTCCTGATTTTATATCACACTTTGAAGTTTTTCTTATGAGAATTCAGAAAATCCTATTTGCTGTTGTGTATTCTATTTGCACCGTATACATCACAGTCACGCATTTCATTTCTTTCTCGAGTGTGATATACGTGACGAAAATCCTGATTGGAAACTTATGAATGATATGCAACTGCGGTGCTTATGTGCAGTACCTCGGACTTCAAAGCCTGATATCTGCGTCAGCACTGGTGCCGACACCTACTTAAACCCACCAGACCAGGTAGACATACTCAAAGCTCACAAACGTGCTTTGAAATACGAGCTGATAACTCTGTAAGTGCGTGATACAGCTCACCTTGTTGTTTTCTGCATATTTCTTCATGCACCTGCATACAGGTATCGACTATAGACGAGGTGTTACACCTCTCTCACCGCTTTTACAAATATCACAGGTCAACTCCAACGCTCAGTAGATGTATTAGACCACGCTGCAAACTCAAAATCGTCCGAAAAAAAATTGCAAAAAAAAAAAAAGTTTTTTTTACCACCAATAAACTCACATAGAGACGCCAATTTTAAAGTCAACTCTCCCAAAACCACGTCAACTATACTTCCGGTACAAAAAGAATTTTATGAAGCTATCGGTTTGATTCTAGTGATTTTTCCTGATTTTATAGCACACTTTTTAGTTTTTTCAGGGAAAATTCGGAAAATCCCATTTGCCGTCTAAATACTATTTGAACCTTAAACATCACGGTGATGTTGTATTCTTTCTTCTAAAGTGAGTCATACGCGCTATAAAGACCTGGATGAAAGCTGTACATCGCGCTTAGACGATACTCAAGTGTGCAGGACTTCATTTTGCAAGGTTGACGTCAGTCAGTAATTGCATTAGCACCCAAGAAACTCCTCAAACCAAATAGACAAGTCCATGGATTACCTTGCGTGACACGAGTTCAGCTTAAACCTTGTTATAAAGCTTAAATCGTCGTGTTCTTCATTTCACTGATGCACCTTCTCTGTCTACAAGGTGTCACTGTTAAACCGTTGCCAATATTCAGCGGTGGTTAAATACACTCCCTGAAATAGTTCGTCTAGATTTTCTCCTCACTTCATATATCTGACCACCCCTTTCACTTGGGTTGGTGTAAGACTATGTAGTTGATATCCTGTATATAATCAAGAAGTCCGGTACATAGATCTGGACTGGTAACAGTTAGACTTCTCTTGCCACTGCTCACTTCGCAAGTCGCTTCCGATGTCTACTGAATGTGATGTAGTACGCAACAAACACAGCGTGATTTTGAATATCATCTTCCTGTTGTCATGTTTCGATAAATCATGGATCAGGTGCGAACTGGCTGCTGCATCTAATGGCTTTAAGATTAACTCGGCTGAAACCACTGGTGTATGCACCATCCATTGTACAGAATTTGTGGACAAATGCAGGACGCGGTTAAGACGGAAGTGCTCACACAAGAGTGAGTTCAATGGGAGCTGTTTGAAGAATGTCATTTTCAGTTGGCACCGTTTCTTTCAAATAGTAATCAGCATCGTTGGCAGCGCTGTAAATCTGGACTGATTCAAGTTATTGATAGTGCCTTGGTTTGAAGTTCAAAGCAGGCATCGTTCACTGAAACTTCACTTCTCAACACAGCAATGCTGAGGCTTAAATGTTTCCCAGGATTAAACAGATGCAGAACAGGTTGTGGAGTCCGCATAAGGTATTGTAATGGGGGACGTTTAACTCCAACGTCGCTGCCTATATCAGAACAGCTTGCCAACTTCACCGAACGGAGATAGACGTTCAAACTGAGAAGCCAGACATACCAGGCGACTACTCTTTACATGTAATGAATGGCCTTTATCGGTGCCACATGCTGGTCAAAAATAGTGATGTGCCATATTTCGTAGTATTGATGAGTTCATGTTCCTCCTCGTACCACTGCGGGACACATTGAGCTCGTAATGCCGTGGGTTACTTCGTGCCTTCCAATAGCCTTAGAGACACCTCACAGACTCTATCTGGGACCATGCAACATCTGTGGAGGCTGCACCAACTCGTTTGTCCCAAAAATGGTTAAATTTTCCACAGAAAGCAAAGCGAGGCAAGCTGAATTCGAATATCTTCATTGTGTTGAGGATAAATCACTTGATGTGTTTGATAGCACTGCCAGATCAGCAAGCAACCCAAAACGGCCAATCAAGATGAAAATGATCCTAACCCAGGCCCTATTCAAATCCAATAACTACCATACAAACTAAAACTTAACCAATTGAGTCAGGTGCGACGTTTTCGGTCGACCCTCGCTGCGCTTTCCCCCTGTTCGCACCGATGGCGGACAAGGGCAGTTGCGAGCCGCACGCGCACGTTAACGAACACCGTACCCTTATCGGCACCGCCCCACAATGCACCGCAACTTCTACTACTTTGTGGGGTACACCCTTGGCCTGACGGCGCTACTAGGGTGGCTGGTGTATGACCTGCTCCTAATATCGTACGACGAGTACTCGTTTGTGTGGCACCTCACCGAGGGGGTCAAGAAGGGCATCCTCATCAACTTCGTCGCCATCTTCTACCTCATATGGTGCCGCCTCATGCAAATGGCGGTGTTTGGCGAGTTGCGGATCATCGAAATGGAGCACTTGATGGAGAGGTTGCCGATGTTTGTCGTCACCTTGCTTTTCAACTGGGCCACCACCGATAAAGAAATGATCGTCAACGTGGTATTGTTTGGCCTCAGTATCTCGTTCAAGGTGTTCCACATCGTTCTCATGGACCGTATGGACTACTGCGCCATGAAGATCGTCAACGGGCTTGAGTTGCTGACCACCCAGGCCGACGTGTTCCGCCAGTACGCGCTGAACTTGTACTTTTGGTTGGTGCCGGTGGCGGTAGCGCTCGACTTTGCCGTGGCCAAGTTGTTGGTGTACGATGTCGTCTACGGTGTCACCAGTGTCGTCTGTCTTTTGTTTGGCTTCCAATTCGCCATGCAGGGCGTTGAAACTCTCACCTACTTTGCCAAGCTTGTTCTCACCGCCTACGAAGTGTTGCGCTACCGGGTGGAGCCCGCCGACGACGACGCCGATATCGACAACTTGCTGGACGACGACGACGTCATTGCCGAGCGGGTGTGGGAGGCGAAGCCGTTCTACTCGAAAGCGATCGACATTCTGCTGGCTTTACTCAAAGCGGCGTCGCACATCTGCTACGTGTATCTTCTCATCTATGAGCTGGGCACGCTGTTACCTCCCATAGCGATGATTTCCGGTACCTACTCGGCGCTCCGCGAAGTGTACTTGGAGGTGGGCAGTTTGTTCAAGTTCATCGAGCTGGCACGACAGCTAGATCTGCAACTTCAAACGGCCACCGCCGCCGAGTTGGCCGCCAGCGACAACTTGTGTATCATTTGCATGGAGGAGATGCGAGCGCCGGCGCAGTACTTGGAGGCCCACGGCAAGGAGCTCTCCAAGCGCAAGATCCCCAAAAAGCTTCGCTGTGGCCACTTTATGCACGCGGGGTGTCTCAAAGAATGGTTGGAGCGTACCGATTCGTGCCCATTGTGTCGCTCTAAGGTATTTGGCGACGAGCCGTTGACCCCGGCCCAGGAGGCGGCGGCGTTGACTCGCGACCTTCAAGCATTCCAGCCGCCACCCCCGCCTCAACCAGAAGCACGTCCAGCAGCTCCCGCGCCCACCGACGCCGGCACCGGTGGTGCCGACCCTGCTACCTTCACCGGAACCGGGTCTACCGAGCCCCCCACTGAGGGTCTGAGCCGCCAAGTGCCGCCTACCACCACCATCGCGGCACCAGCAACAGCAGCACCACTGCAGTCTCTGCCACGCCTCACTCCGACGCCTACGACGCTGACAAACAACCCATTTACCGACTACACGTTTGCCCGACACGACAACGACGACGGCCACCAAACGATATCGTTACCGATCTCGCTGGCAGTGCTTCCGCCAAACTGGATTCTTTTGCCGATGCGTCGGAGCGACAGCGGCTACGAGGTGTCACTTTCGCATCGCCACCAGGCCCGTCTTCACGTGGTCAAGAAAGATCCCCACGCACCGGCTCCCTCATCGGGTTACTAACGGGTGTCGGAGGACATCGGAGTTTATAGGGGTGCTCGGGCGTCCTCGGTGCGAAAAGCACCTGCGTTGCCGGGCAGATTGAGGGCATTGCCATTAGTTTGACATGAAAAATGACGTCAGGGGGTGGCTGATGTACCTCGTTCACTAGGGTTAAATCAGGTGAATCTGGGAAAATCAGGGGGTGGAAAATTCAGGGGTGAATCAGCGAAGCGCCCACCCGAAGAGTCTCGACCCATAGCAAGCTGCTACATATATACATTGCAAGTACACGTGATACGAGTTTATTTTAGTAGTGCTGTAGATATGGTTTTAGCCAGGGGGTGGTTGTCGCAAAACTTCTTGGTATGAGTCTAGGTCTCGGCCTTGGCTAAGCGGGCGGAGCCGGGATCTCGGAAAGTAACGGCGTTGCGTTGCGGCACAGGTCTTTTTTTGCTTAGGCAGGGAGAAAAAAATGCGCCATCGTTCGAGACGCTGCCGGTTTGGGTCGTGAAACGTTACTATAGGTGTTCCGCATAATTCCTCCGAAATTTCCGTGGTTTTTCCGGAGACTATGAGGAGGCGCAACCAACTCTAGTATCATCCGATTCTCTGTGACATTTACAATCAACTGACGCCGGTGACGAAACTCGTTTACCTTCTGACTCCATCAGTAGTCAGTGTATACAAACACAAATGTATTAGATTGTAACATGTTATCCAAATGAACAGATGGAAATGACCTAATTCTCGACCACATCAGCCTCCCAGCTTTTCGGCGAAAAAAAAAACTTTACAGCAGTGCTTTGTGCAGTGGGCGTCTCATGAAAAATAAAATTTTGTGCCGCTGTGCCTCGCCAATTAACAAATCGCCTCACGCCGTAACAATAGCGAACCGAATGTATGCTTTTCTCGTGTTATGCTCCCGACAAAGTTTACCCCACTTTTACAGGAGGCACAAATTGCTCTCCATTTGATACCAGCGAGTCTGGCTAAGGCACTATCACCTGACGTCAAATGAGCGAGTCAATATATGAACTTCAAACATGTGTGTAATAAGCTTAGCGAGAAGCAGTGAACACCCTTGTTCGTGAATAGCGTGTCCCTCATCACGTTTACAAAGTTGGGTATTGTTTGGCTGAACACAAAGCACACATTTACGACACAAACTCGAAGCAGGATAAACTCCACATTATTATTCGATAATTTTGTGGCGACTCGGATTAATCTCCGCACATTTGTCCGAACACGAAGGAGAAGGCGGGGTATATCCTTTGCCAACGCAATACGCTCGGCCGCCTATGCGATACCCCACTGCGATTAGTTTTGGCCAGTTATTAGTCCCGGTGCCACGATGATGGCGATAGCGCCATCGCTCATTCGCCAATTTGGAGGGACACGGCATTACTACTGGCTTAAAGTTGAGCTTGGGAGAATTGGTCGCACGTATATGTATTGCATTCTAGGGAATAATACACAATAGTGACAGAATCGAACAATATCATCGCTTACACACAACGCATTGCTCCTGGCATCAGTGGTGAGGGCAGCTGAACCGCTTCAATCGGTGGCGGCATTGTTCCATCATGCTTCTCTCTGTGATAATGAGATCACCTCTCACCTCAGGCAAGTTGACCTCAGGTTCCGAAGGCGGGGAAAGGGGGTAGGTGTGGAATAAATCAATTGTCATGATTTCTTGGCGCAATGCTGGTAAATTTATCCGCTCGTTTGGATCTAGCCGGAATATTTTGTCCAACAATAGGTTAAATTGGGTAGATATCGGAAGAATTTGTGATAATATTTTCTTCTTTCCGTGTAGCATGTAATCTCTGAACACTGTATTCTCATCTTGGGTTAGTAATGCCATAGGCCATGGGTTTCGCAGGCAAGAGATATTGATAAACAAGACCCCCAAAGACCATATATCGCCAGCGATGGTAGGAAAGTATTTCAGGCTCAGAGAATCATACTTTCGATTTTCCTCCTTCATCAGCTCGTATTGTGAAAGATCAACCAATCTTCGAATGATAGGCAGATCACTATAGTTCATCAACCGTTCAGGCGCCATATAAAACAGCAGACCACGACACACGTTGCAGCACATGAAATTTGAAGTCATCGCAAGCCCGAAATCGATTAGTACAACACGACATTCATCATAGTCGATACAAACATTGGAGGTTGAGCGTACGTAATGCGGATTGTAGTGTACCATAATGTTCTCAGGTTTCAAGTCACAGTGGTATATGCCTCGCGAAGCACAAAATTCCACTGCCTCAATAAGCTGAAGCATCACGTTTTTCATCAATAACTGCTTGTTACCATGGTAGCTCTGGAAGATTTGATTCGTAGTGATGTTGTAAAATAAGTCGCCTTGCTCAAAGTAGTCCATAACAATGACGACAGCCAAGTCAGTTATATCGAGCACAGCATGGATCAGAGCAATATTAGGGTGGGACATCACTTGCAAGTGAATGGCGATCTCTTTCAAAAATGGACACAGTGCACCCAAATTTCGAAGTTTTAGCAAGTTCAATGATTCGATCGAGGGGCTTTGATTGACTTTAAAAAACTGATAAAACTGGCGTTGGATTTGCTCCTTATTTGCGTCAACATCGTCGAGTTTCATGGGAGGGTTCTTAAGTAACATTTTGGCGGCAAAGCGGCGTCTTGTGTGTATGTCTTCAACGAGGTAGATGAGTCCATATGTTCCAGCGCCTATACGGCGGATGAGCTGGTATTCACCGACAGACAAGCCTGCCAAGCTGTAGAAGTCATTATCTTTCATTGGATTCGCCGAAGCAGAAGAATTGTGGGGATATTGTGATGGCTCCAAGCATGGTTATATAGATCTCTCGCGTAATAAATCAGCTCATGGTAACTTGGATTGATCGGAAAAACACGGGGTATGGGGAAAAAATGAGCTGATTTGCCTTGGCACACAACAGACTATGATTATATGACGAAGTTAATCGCCAGCGGTAAAGAGTCGAATTACATGGCATAGAAGACAATTTTACTGAATAAACACGCATCCTACATTGAGCCCTACCCTCAAGGGTGAGCTCAGTGTTTTATATCATACAATCCACTACACGCTTCCTTCGAGACGAGATATATGTAAATTGTGGAAAGGCTGAAGTCTGTTTTTCATATGCTATCGGCGATGTCCTTAGCCGCAGAACAATTCGTCGTGATCGTTTCCTCGGTATTTGACGGATGGGTCGATTAAGAATCAAGCCACCTTTTTCAATGCATGAGCAACATCCGAATTCACCCATGAAAGGCTGAGCATTGCGAGGATGCTTTAGCATGACCCCACGAACTTCGGATCTCTGGAAGTCTAAAACTAGGTCTTGTTGAGTGGGTGAATATAGATGTTAAATAACATATAGATGCTTGTCAACTTTACATCGTGCTCCATTCATGACTCGTGTTCTCAGAAGTGCGCACTAAAATTTCCTAACGGAGGTCGTGGTGGAAAGTCAAGGAAATGTCACGATTGGAGCTGACCATAAAACGATTTGAAGCTCGGATAGAAGCTGGTCAATTCTATGAGGCACATCAAACGTTGCGAACCATTATCAACAGGTATGTGAAGGCCAAGCAATACGATGAGGCTACCAAGATTCTCGCCCATGGCGCACAGCTCCTAGCTGAGAAACAACAATACCCGCTGAGTGCCGATTTGATCAGCTACCTCATTGATGTGTACAGTGAGGAACATCGTTGTGACAATAAGCTGAAGCAGATGGTGATCGATTTGGTGCAACAATTGCCACCTACTGAGCCCCTGCTTGTCGATCTTTCAAAGCAAGCAATTCTGTGGTCTCAAGCTGAAGAGAACCTGAAGTACGGTGACTCTAAATTACATGATGTGTTCGGCGCCAAGCTTGCTAAAGCGTTGACTGAAGCTTCTCAACTTAACGCAGATGATGATGCCAAGTTGTTCGCAGTGACTGAGCTCCACTTGATTTTGGGTTCACATGAATCGGTCTCTGTATACATCGATTTGTTGTATCGATGGGGTCAATTCACATCTAACCACGATCCAGGCTTATTCCTCTCACGTGCTATCATCAATTACGGGTACTTGAAAAACATCAATTTCGTCACGGAGTCCTCCCTGAAATTCATCAACAAATTCCGCGAGGATTATGCAAATGGTGTTGATGTCTCCTATGAAAATATCATCATCTATGAATGTGATACTTTCCCCTTGATCAATTTTGCTCAATTGTTGGCGGTAACCTTACGCAAATCCGAAGACGCTAGTACAAAATTCTTGGGGTTATACAATCACTACAAACTGTCTTTACATGAATCAGATTTACTTGCTCCGGTTGAGTATTTAGCTAAGGAGTATTTTGGCTTGCAATTGGGTGCTCCTAAGCAAGGGAATATGATGGCAAATCTTTTGGGCGATTTTTTCAAGTAATTTACATGACAGAAAGGATCATGTCGTATGTACGGTAGAAAAAAATTCTTTTAATTATCAATGATTAACTCATCACAACCCCAATCCTCGAATGATCCATCGGGCAAATACCGACGAATCACTAAAGGAATCTTCTTTTGCGCCAATTCTTTCATAGCAATCTGCAAAGGGTCAGTTTCACCTTCAATGTCGACAAGAACTGGGGCGTTCAACGAGATTTGCAATGCCCGAGTCCCAAGAATTCTTGCTCGCTCATACTTCGTCATGTAAGGCGTTGTGGTGCGAGCCTCCTTAGGAATTGCGAGTTCTTTCGCCGTTTTCATGCGGTGCATTTGGGCATCCTCGGGGCCAGTGCCACCGTTGATGATAGCCTTACCATCCACCGTAACGTCATCACCACCGGCTTGGGCGGGGTCATCATTCACCATGTCGTCATCGGAGAAATGATCGGGCGCATCGAAATCGTCGTAGTGTTCAGCACCTTCATTGAAGGCATTATCTTCAACGTCAGACATCTTCAACAAGAACTTGAATCAGCTTGATTAGATGGAAGGGATAGGTTTATTGGGGGGAATGGGGGGAAGTGATGGGAAGTGTGGTCGTCAATGTTCACCGCGATGAGAAAGGCTCGCTCGGGGAGAAAAAAAAAAATACAATAGTGGATGAAGTGGAGCTCAGTTCGCCTCTGTAAACAAGGATTGGCAACTGATGTATGATGTACCTTTCCAGATTTTGACTGGTAAGCTACGTCTGGTCAAAATAGACTCGTTACAATCACTTCAATCCGTCTAACGTCATCGATCATTCGATCTATAACAAATCGAGGTTTTTGTTGTGTGCAAAGCTTGTACCAAACATAAGAAGAGTGCTTTCCATTTTAAATCTACAACATGAGATATACTTCAGCCTCAAGCTGAATTTGTTAAGTTTCATAAGCTATTTTTTTACAAATTGCCAAAATTTCGAAGGACTACGGATCGACCCTGGTAATTTCTGAAATACGTTCAAGACTCCTATTTATTCGGAAGATATATATAAATTAATTATCAAATGCAGTTGGGCGTTTTACAATTCATTGGCGTAAGGCAAAACGTCGACATCACCCACAGCCACGTAGTTGAATTGGGGCAATTCAGGCTTGTCAGAGGAAATCTTGACCGAGTGAGGGAATTCGAAAATCGATTGTAAAGCAAGCGACAATTCACCGTTCTTGACAGCTTCAGCGGAAATAGAAGTGGTTTCAACAGCTTCCTTGGCTCTTCTGATAGATTCGGCCACTTGAGTAGCTTCACCCTTTACAGTCACGACAAACAAACCGGCGTCTTCGTATTTGTAAAGTTGAGAAACGGCACCCTTGATCGAAGCCAAAGCCGAGTTGGCATCGACACCCAAGAAGTGGTTACCCAAGGCAGCCGACAAAGCTTCGTAAGCACCAAATTGCTCAGGCTTGACAGCGTAGGCCAAAGCAGCAACAGATTCACCAGAAGCGGGGATTCTGACTTCAGCGCCAGACTTCGAGATCACAGGGATGTTTTCCGAAGCACCGCCGGGAATCTTAGAGAAGGAAGACTCTTGGATAAACTTGGACAAGTCAGATTCGTTAGCGCCCGAGGCGAACACTTCGACGTTGGTGGAGTTGACGACGTCGGTGGCAAATTGGCGGATGTCTTCAACGGTGACCGATTGAGTGCCATCGTACAAAAGGGGACGACCGTAGCCTCTTTGGTAAGTAATGGCGTGAGCAGCCTCAATGGCTTTGTGAGAGTTGGAAGCGTTAGCGGCAGCGAATTCGGCCTTGGCGACGGGCAAAACAACTTCTTGCAATTCGTGAGGGCGGAAAGCGGGGGAAGCAAGGGTGGCACCGAGAGCTTCAACGTAGTACGGGAGGTCTTGCTTGAGGAAAGTAGTCTTCAACAAGACAGCGTCTCTGGTGATGGTGGAGGAAAATTGACCACCCAACAACTCGGATTCTCTGGTGAATCTGAGGGCCGATTTGGTCTCGGTGTTGAGGAAATTGAACTTCGAGTAAAGGTGAGCCAAGCCGGGCTTAGCACCAGCCTTCGAACCAGCATTGTTCACCTTGACCGTCAAGGTAGTCAAGTTACCGGACGATTCTCTAGTGTTAAGCTTGATGGTGCTGTAGGCACGGGAAGAAACACGACGGTACATTGATGTTGTATGGGGAATAAACCTTACGGAAAAAAACGAGGTAATTTTTCAGTGACATTTCATTCGCTGTGATTGGTGCGAGTAGCGCACCAACGCGCTACCATTTACTTGCACAGATGCACATAGATAACGAGCACTTGATCTAGACAGCTTTTTTTTTTTTTGACGATATGATTTAAGGTGTCAATTTTTTGTAATTTCTTCTCACAAAGTGACACTCGTTGAGAACTAAAGTAGATGCAATTTCAGCGAAATCTTGAATCTATTAAGGCGCAACCAAAGAGAGACTGCTATACATATCATTCAAGCACCGACCCACCTCCATAATAACTGTATATCATCAAATTGATTCCATATATATTGCCTTTATACCACGAAAACTCATGAGATGTGAAACCATACGATCTCTTTATTTGCTGTTCATCTACAAGCCTTCGTATCACATGAAACTTAAACGGCTTTTACACCATTATTTATGGCAATGCTGTTATAGAAAAAGAGAGTTGTTTTGGTGGTAGTTTCTTTTGAAAAGTGGTGAAGCTGATTTCATCTTATCGTCTTTTTTCTACTTTATCCATAAGTGTGCAATAATATTTACTCGTAAAACCTACAATAGAAGGATCGTTACCACCACAGAAGACTCAAATGAGCCGCCTACCGTCATTTTGCAATAAATATCTAACTGCAGAACTCATATAGACACTTTAGAGAAAACAAATGTTCCACATTTTGAGACATCAATTGAGACCCAAAGGTATGACGGGGCATTCTACACTCGGATTTCATGTTTCTTCAGAATTTGAGGTGTAGAACGATTGTAGCAAAACATATGTCCAACACAAATCAGTGACTTTCACCAATCTCTGCGAATCCGAATTTTTTCCTTAGCGTTAGTAGAGCGGTTTCTTGAGTTGCGGGTTTGTCCAGTATTTGTGTTGTATAATATCCGAAGCTCACTAATAAAACACTTGTATTCTTTTCTAATCAAATCA
>NW_022995096.1:20808-21056 GCF_008704595.1 Diutina rugosa | reverse complement strand
ACTGTAATGGAATTGTCATCTCAAGGTCGCGTGTTCGACTCACGCTCGGGAGATTCTTTTTTGCTTGATTTTCCAATGTCATTAATAGTATCAAAACTGGTCTATTACCACTCGTGGACCCCAAATCCTCATTGTATCACCTCCCTCGTCCTCCGACCCTAATTTACGCCACCTCGCATTTGGCTGTCATCGATGATCCCAAGGCGCGCGCGCGCCATACACAAACAACCTTCTTTTACCATACACCC
>NW_022995096.1:208-20794 GCF_008704595.1 Diutina rugosa | reverse complement strand
TCTTTTACCATACACCCCCACCCGACCCCCCATATACCCCCTTAATACCCCAATGAACGTGCTTCCCCGGAGACGAAATAACCAGGGGAACAACAACAATGCCGCGCCCGTCACCCCGCAGGCTCAACGTGTGGTGCTGGGCCACAGCAGCGGCGGGTGGCTGGGCAGCCGGGCGCCACTGGGGCTGACGGGACAACAGCGTTCACGCGTCCTCAGCCTGGTGGGGAGTGCTCCGCAACGTCCCGGGATGGTGGGTGCTTCGGGAGGTATCCCCCAACGGCGGGTGGCGCTGCTTATAAGCAATAACAGTGATGATTTTGACGACTCATTTGACAATATCCATTTCCAAGAAAACCGCAATGCTATCCTCCACAACTTCGAAGAATGGATCCGTATGGCCACCGATAACAAGATCAACCTGAAGAACACTTGGAGTTTGGGTTTGATTGAGTATTTCAGCGATATGAACGTGATTATGGACGATGGCAACCGCGTCAACTTCCAGAAGGCCAGTGCCACGTTGGACGGGTGTATGAAGATCTATACCAGTCGTGTCGATTCTGCAGCGTTCGAAACGGGTAAATTGCTTAGTGGTCTCGCTAAGAAGCCCATGCCTCAAGATGAAGACGACGCTGATGGCAGTGATGACGAAGATGCCGATGAAAACACCGATGAAGCTAAGAAAAGACCTCAAAAGAAAAAGGATAAAGGGCCGACGTTGGTAAAGGATTTTGATGCCATCAGGGTGAAGAAGCTCGAGCAGGAATTGAGCATTGATCCGTTGTTCAAGAAAGCCCTCGCCGAATTTGACGAAGGTGGGGCTAAGTCGCTTTTACTCAATACGTTGTCGATCGATAAGCACGGTCGAGTGGTGTTTTCCGCCACGCTGTCGAAAGAAGACGAGCAGTCTGCCGATGTCGTTGGTGAAGAGCCTGAAGACGAGGAGATGCCTGACGCCGAGGACCCTCCGCTTGACCCCCAAGGTGTCGACCGACTCAAGCAGATTCTCTTTAAGAACGGCGACTTGGACGAGCTTACACTTTGCCCCTCGTTCGGTGAATTTAAGCAGGCGATTGACGATTTCAGTCGGGCAAAGCTGATTCTTCTGGCGTTTAACGACAAGATCGAAGCCGCTAACCTTACGGTGAACCTTGAGAGACCTCCGGCGGCCCCCGAACCTTTGGCCAATGACCTTGAAGGCCAAGGTGGCGACGACTACGCTGGCTTCGACGACGCGGGGTTCCACGACGATGAGCCGCACCAGGACGCGTTTGACGATGAAGGGTTAGGTGACGCCCTCGATGTGCTCTTCAAGGAACCGGAAGAGCCCAACTACCAAGGGGTGGTGCTGTCGAAGAGTGCTGGTGTTGAGGATCGCGACTTGATGGTTTACTTTGACGAGCGTTTGAATGCTAACTGGCGGGGTCCCGAACACTGGAAAGTGGCCCTAATCAACGAAGCCCGGAGAAAAGCGGCTCAAAAGACTCAACCTACAACGGAGCTGACGCCAGGGTCTCGGGGCGTAACTCCCGTTCCCAAGCGTCAACCGCCGAAGCCGCTGATGATTGACTTCTTTGGGCCTGAGCCCGACGAAGACGAATTGTTCCGTCCGCCTCGACAAACCCCGCGGCCGAAAATGCCTCTCCACGCCACCGACACGTTGTTGCCTAATGATATTCGCTACAACTCCCAGCGGCTCACCAACTTGTTTACCAAGCCGCAGATGCTGATTCGTTTTGGTCGTAACCGTCCCAACCGCAGCCTGGAACCCGTACTCACCGACGAGCGGTACTTTGCTGAGCAATACGAAGCCCAGCGACAGGAGGAAGAGGATCGTGAGCGACAGCTTGCGGCGCTGTTCCACCAGGCGGAATACGAAGACTACAACCACGACTTTGACGACGGTATCGACTTCAACGATGTGTTGGCGGGAGCGCTGGAACCCGATAAACAAGACGAACACATTAATCCGATCACGCGTCGTAAGCGAGACATGATTACGTTTTCACGGGTGGCGAAGCGGGTGGATATCAAGCAATTGAAGGACAACATCTGGTACGGGATGAAGACCGAGGCGGTGCCGCTGACGCCGCCGCGAGCGCATCTGGAGGACGTCAACCCCCCGCCGATATTGGACAAGCCGTTGCGGTTCAACACTTTGGTGGACAAGGTGGCGAACATGTACGACCCGGAATCACGCAAGGACTTGTCCACCAGTTTCTACTTCATTTGCATGCTCCATTTGGCGAACGAACACGGGTTGGAGATCAAGTCGACCGACGACTTGGACGATCTCGAGATCACGGGTATCAAGATGGTGTGATGAGTATCAGGTGTTATTACTTTGGGTTTATTGGGTATTATTTTTACGGTTTAGCGAGTTAAGTTTATAATAGACGACGAGAAAAGGTAGGACTGGTGAGCATTGATGATTCGAGTCCATTTTTCTGACTCTGTCCAAATATACTCGAAGTTAGCGCGATCGCCAATAGTTAGGGCTAAAATGACAAAAAAAATCGGAGAAATAAATGTCCATGTTTCTTGGAATTTACTTGCCATTGAATCCATATACGATTGGTATTGATCAGATAGGTGATATTCTAAATTACTCGTACTGGTTTTGAAACGAAATCATTGCCATACATCAATTACGAGGCGTATCGCTGTATTCATTGATTTTGTGACTGCATTCACCATTTGTGTGTGCTTTTTTTTATCGGGGTTTGAGTAAGCGAAGATTAGCATAATGCGTGTGCATCGGGCAGACGGAGATGAGCCGCTACCGGCGGCATTGCCGTGGCCATCACCGCGGCGATTCCAGATATATAGAGGTGTAGCGATTACGATGGTTACGATGGTGGCGTACATTCTTTTCGTCATTATCATTAGTATTACTTTTTGATCACCTGGTTGATGGCGTCGGCCAAGTACTCGACGTTGGCGTCGTTGATCCCCGAGATGGAGAATCTCCCGTCGTCGGTGGCGTAGACGGAGAACTCGTCTCTCAACCGCTTCATCTGCTCGGGGTTCAACCCGGTGTAGACAAACATCCCTCTCTGCTTGAGCAAGTGGTCCCAGTTGTAGTTCAGCTTGTCCAAGTTGTCGTACAACTTTTGTCTGATGGTGTTCAACCGGCCAACGACCTTGTCCAAATCGGCCAACCATTCGTCCAACAACCCTTCGTTGAAGATAGTTTCGACGATCTTCGACCCGTGGATCGGGGGCGACGAGTAGATGGGGCGGATCAACTTCTTCAACTGCGATTCGATCGCCTTCAGCTGGTCGGCCAGCTCGGTGATGATGGAGATGGAACCGGTACGTTCACCGTACAAGCCCATGTTCTTGGCGAACGACTGGCAGAGAGCGAAGGTGGGGATCTTGTTCTCGACGGCCAACTCGGTCATGCGGCGGATGAGCGAGATGTCTTCGTAGGGGGAGCCCGAAGCGAACCCTTGGTAGGCCATGTCGATCAAGGGGAACAACTTCTTTTGCTGGATGATTTCGAGCACTTGTTCCCACTGGTCACCGGTCAAGTCCATACCGGTGGGGTTGTGGCAGCACGCGTGCAAAAGCACCACGGAGCCGTCGTCGGCCTTTTGGAGGGACAGCTTCAAGTTGGCGAAGTCCAAGTCGTTCTTGGAAGTGTCGTAGTAAGCGTAGTACTCGGGTTGGAGCCCAGCGTCGGTAAACACGGCGACGTGGTTGGCCCAGGTGGGTTTGGGGACATAGATCTTCTTCGAGTTGTAGAAGCGCGCGATGAAGTCGGCAATCACTCTCAACGACCCGGTACCGGAGATCGTCTGGGCGGTGACGATTCTGCCTTCGTCAATCAACTTCTTCCCGTTGGGGTCCTTGTTGGAGTTGTTGAAGATGAAGTTCTTGACGATATCCTGGAAGTTCTTGGACCCGGTGATGGCGGTGTACTCCTTTTCCTTCTCGTTGTCGTAGAGCTTCTTCTCGGCCTTCTTCACCGCGGGGAAGATGATGGGCTTACCGGTGTTGTCGCGGTAGGCGCCGACACCCAAGTTGATCTTGTTGGGGTTCTTGTCTTCCTTGAACGCCTCGGTGATCCCCAAGATCTTGTCGGGGGGGGCCAAGGGGATCTGGTGCCATTCTCTGAGGACGCTAGCAGTGGCGAATTGGCGACGAACGCTGTGTCTGTACATGGGGAAGGGGGAAAAGAGACGTGGGGCAGGGGAGGGCGGTCGAGGACGCTTTTATACTCGTGGCCCCTCTCTGCGAATTTTTCACCCTTGCAGGAGGGTGACTCCTCGACATATTTATGAGATGGGAGCGTGGTGGCGCCACAGGGAGAGAAACGGTTGAATTGGTGGCATATATATAAACGGTGTGTCTAGGTGTATGTGTCATTGGGTTTATCTAGCGGGTTTGCTCATTACTAACGGGGTATCGTCTCCATATTGGTGGTGCCGATTCGCGGCATTGGTAGTCATCTTCGGGTCGACGGATGCATATGATTCATCGCAATGCGTCCGTAAACAACCGTGCGCGAGACAGATGTGGAGACACTGACAGCAGTAACCAAACATACGCTTGGGCGTTGATGTTAGAACCAAACAGCGTATGTTTGGTCCACGTGTTTAGGTATATATTGTAGGGTTAAAGGGGGGCCAATTGAGGCGTTTTCCCCGTGGCATTGCCCCGCTTGTGGCGCTGAAAGTTCGGAACAACTCTCCCCGCCTTTGTCGGTTGCGGCTGTCCGTGAGCCGTTTTTTTTTCCCTCCCTCGCTGGCACGACCCCTCCTCCACACTGAGGCCTCGGTCACCGCGAGTAGAGTGCGACCCCGTTCGGAGCCGACAGCGGGGCCAGCGTGGGGTTGCGAAAAAAAAAAAACAGGTAGACCCATGTGACCCGCCAGCCCCCACTAGCCGCTAAGGCTGCTTTACAGGCTTTAGCTAGAAATTGGAAACATAGCTATAGACACTAGACAGAATGGAGCCGTGCCAGTTACCGGATGATGACCCACGGTAGCCTCTCGGGGGTGATTATCCGTTAGTTAACCACGGCCTTTTACCAGTGAGGTATTTAGCGGCTATAGGCGTTTCGCTTGGCCCGTTGAATTGTCTGGAGCCACTCTCCGAAGACTACCCTATTTCGCGTTCCTGCTGATTGTGCCAGTTTTCCCTTGAGGCATTTGTGGGAGAGGGGTAGCGAGGCGAGTGGGGTCCACCGGTAGTCAATGTTTACGTTCACAATTGACAGGAATAATCGTCAATGGGTCTACTCGTCAGCCTAGATTATCGTGTCATTGATTCATTGGACGATCATCATCAATTAGGGCTATCGCTATCGTCTAACCAAGCCACTTGTCGTGGCTCAGGCCATGGTCGCGTCAATGCTATTTTTGTACTCTATTAGTGTGTGGTATTAGCCGCCGAGCGTATCGTATATCAACTCATTCTCAGTAGCGAGTGTGGTAAACACTATAGATTGATTGTCGTATTCGATGCTTAGCTGTCCAAGATCTTTGCCATCGCATCCTCATCGTCGAGGTCAATGTCTTCGGAGTCGTCACCGTCTTTAGTAGTTGGGGACTTGTTGTCTTTTGACGACGCTTCCAGTGGCGGTTTGGCTCGCTTAGCAGCAGGAGCCGGCGGCGGCACCCGCCGTTTGCGGCTCATAAAGATCCCCAGCGCCTCTGTCAGTGGTGCCAGCGGTTTTGCCTGGTAATCGCGAGAGTTACCCTCACTAACTTCAGGAGTTCGTTTGCGGATCTCCGGCGTAGCTTTTCGTGAAGGCCCGTCGGCCCCCCACAGCGACCCTCTCATCTCTCGCGGTTCTGACGGCGGCATCGACTTAAGCGGTGTCGGCTCGGGGGTCGGGGTATCGCGGGCGATCGCCGCCGCCACTCCCCAGGTGGTTGGTTGAGGTTTTAACGGCTTGTAGCTGGTGACGGTAGGCGCCCGAGCCATCTTCTTAAACCGCTCTTTATCAATCTCATGACACTCCTCAAACTTAGGGAGCTGGTGCGGCTCGATCACCGCCGGCTCCGTAGTAAAGAACTTGTGCGATAACGCCTCCCGGGCGGTTATCCGCTTATGGGGGTCAAGTTTAAGCATCTGGCTCAAAAGCTCGACCCCATCCGGCGGCATAAGCTTGTCGAAGCGGGCCTCAAGTGTCCGCTTACACGTGAGCCCCACGTTGTAGCCAGCAGTGTTAGGGAGCTTTACCGCCCCGCTCCAGTCCGTAGGCGGTCCGCAGAGCTGGAATACCAATTGTACTTGGTGGGCGTCCAGCTTACCGACAAGTATCGGCTTGTGGGTGAACAACTCGCCAAATACACACCCGACGCCCCACATGTCCACCGCCGTAGTATACTTAACTTCACCAAGCAATAACTCCGGGGCTCGGTACCATCGAGTCATCACAAGACCAGTATAGGCGCGTTCGCCGCCGCCAGGACCAGTACCAACCCCCGGAGGTTTGCCGTGGTAAGTACGAGCAAGACCAAAATCGGCGATTTTCACCACCCCGTGGTCGTCAAGCAAAATATTAGCTGCTTTGATGTCACGGTGGAGGAAGTGCTGGTGGTGGAGGTAGTCGACGCCACAAAGTAGTTGTTTGAGGATACACTTGATATGGGGCAATTCGAGGTGGACTTTAGGGTTTTCCAATAGCCCAACGAGGTCGCTCAGCATGTAGGGCAGCACCGTGTAGAAGCAGCCGCGAGTGGTCACCAATTCCAGCGGGTTCAGCACCTTGGGCTCATCGTAGATCATGTCGATGATCTTGAGGACGTTGACGTGGTCTAGCCGTTTCAAGATGGTGATCTCGCGCATGGCGGTGATGGGGAACCCTTCCTTGGCGCTGTGGTTCAACAACTGCTTTAAAGCGACCATTCTCCCTTTGGAGTCTTTAGCTTTTTGCACCACGCCGAACGTGCCCTGGCCAAGCTTTGAGTACACGGTGTACTCCTTGAGGCGGCTCATCCGCTCGGTGGCGGTGATTGGTTGCACCTGTCGTTGTCGTAGCTGGGTCATTGGGAGGCGTTGGTCGGGGGAGGGGTGTGTGGTGGTGGTGGTAATGATGAATGACTCAGTCGCAATAAATGACGACGAAAACACAGTAAATTGGCAGGCACAGAAATGGAAGGAATGAAATATGAAATGGGAATTGAATTACTAGAAATTGCAATGGTCAAAGGAGAGATAGAACTGGTCACAATAAGCTTTCGGGGAGTAGCGTCTGTTTGGAAAAGTGTTGGGTAAGCTCCAATTTTTCAAGCGCGACTCCACCATAGGCCTTGAAATAGACAGTTTTATAAGTGATAAGTAGTTACTAGAAAACATCACATTAATTAGCTGGTAGCTATTTGGTTACAAAAGCAAAGCAATGGCGCCGGCGGCGATCGCTCCCACCATGGCGTCGGCCCCGTAGACAAAGTTACCGGCGCCGGTAGCGGTGCCGTTGGTGCCGTTGGGTCTGGCGGTTCCGGTGGCTGTGCCGGTGGTGGCGTTGCCGGGACCGGTGGCCCCGGGAGGCAATCTGGTGTCGGTTTCGGTGCCGGGCATGGTGTCGGTCTCGGTGGTTCTGTCGCCGCCACCAATAATGTCGGTACGGGTGTGGTTGCCGTTGACGGTGTCGGTAACGACAGTGTCGGTGCGGGTGCCGTTACCGATAATGTCGGTGCGCGTGTAGTTACCGGCACCAGTTCCGACGCCGGTAACGAGGCCGGTGCGAGTGTCGAGGAGGCCATCACCCACGCCACCATCGCCATGGTTGGGCGACGTCTGAATGGTCACCAACGTTTGCGTCACGTTAGGAGTAGCGTCGTCAGTGGCTGCTTCGGTGTTGGGCAGCTCAACGGGGGAGGCGGTGTTGACCCCCGTCACCAACGCCGTGACGGCTTCCGCCGCGACCGTCGGAGAGGGAGAGTCTTCCACGACAAACTCCTGGGTGATGGTGGTGGCGGCTCTGGCAAACGACGACAAGGCGATAACGAGCAAAGTGGACAACATGGTGAGGTTCTAAGGTGTGTGATAGGGGGTGGGGTGGACCCCGCGATTATATACCCCTCAGCGTGATCTTACGATTTCAGTATAGAGACTGTAGGGACTACAGTTACCACCTTGACTGGAAGTGAGAGCAATACTAATTTCAAAAGTTAAAAATAGTTGAGGGGGATCGCCTTAATTATTTTTTTCGTATCAGTGGTGAACTTTCCTCGTCGACTAAGAGTTTGAGGGAAGTGGGAAGATATTTGGGTCCGCCCTCGGCTGTGCTCTACAAATGAACCAGTTTCGAGGTAGCATCTTTTGTAGCCTAGTTCTAAGGAATAGAGTGCATTCCCTTTGATAGTAGGGGTACATTGTGAGCACACACAGCTTCAAAGAAGTGACAATTGGGGGGCGAAAAGGTTTGGATAGACATTGAGAACTTACCTCATGCATCCATCGCAATAGGACAGTACCTCCCCCTCTCTAGGATCACCCACACAAGCGTTTACTTGTCTGTGATTGCCAGCCTGCTCTACTTAGCCAATCGCATGGCCACAAATGAAGACTCAACAGTCATGTCTGGAGTGAAGCTGAGCGTATTGAGTGAATCGCATGAATCACAGTCCCTACAAACCTTCGTAGAGTTCCAGAACAAAAGAATAGTCTCAAGTAGGCACATAACCTTTAAGCTCAACTGGTTGTAACACACTTAGGTCGGTTTAGTAACTCTAACAAGAGGGGACAGATCTTAGCCAAGTTCACTGCTACAATCAAGTTTGAGTGATCATACCGCTCTCCCACTACGCTAGTTTAGGACATTCATCTAATGGCGTTTATTATGTCTTTAAGTCGTAAAAATTCGTTAAGCATTATCGTGGGTATTTTGGCGTTGGCGGCGGCGTTGTTTGCGCAACTGGCGGGCTTTTTTAACCCCGAAGCCGTCTTGTAACAACGACGACGTTTCTTCCAACTCCAACCCGGCGGTTTCCGGGTACAAGAAGAAGATGAACAAAAACGACACCGCGCACAACGCTGCAAATAAGGCGTAGGTCCCCGTGGGAGTAATGTTGACCAACATCGTCAAGAACGTCAGCGCAATCACCAACGACCCCGCCCAGTTGGTACAGGTGGCGTACATACCCCCTACCGAACGGACATTGACGTCGGAGAATAACTCGACACCTGTCCAAGCCGAAGTGCCGATACCGATGGCGTAGGAGCCGGCAAACATCACCATCATCATGATGATGACGATGCCCCAACCATGGATATTACCCGCGGCGATATCGACGGCATCGTCGTGGAAGGAGATGCCAATATAGTGGTAGGCAATGGCACTGACAATCATCGCCGCCATCATGATGGGAAGCGCCCAGAGGAGGATCCGGCGCCGACCAACAATGTCGATGATGCACATGGCAACGATAGTGAACACAAAGTTGGTGGCGGCGATGATGATTGACGTCGCGGTGGGGTTATCGAACCCGAGGGCTTCGAAGATGGTGGTGGAGAAATACATCAACGAATTGAACCCAGTAAATTGCTGGATGCCCTGTAAGCCACAGGCGAGGATGAGGGCGCGGAAGTTGGCCGGGTTGGTGTGGACGATGCGCACCGAGTTCCACGCCTGTTGCCAGGGGTTATCCCCCGGTACTTTCGAGTTCAGCGCCACCATCTCGTTGACTTGGGCTTCGACGAACGCCTCGGTGGGGTTCTTGTAGATTTTGCGCATCACTTGCTTGGCTTTGTCGAGGTTATGGTTCATGACGTAGAACCGGGGGGTATCGGGAAGGAACCAAAAGAGGACAAACTGGGTCACCGCGGGGACCATACACAACCCCACCGACACGCGCCACCCGTGTTTGACCGACTCGAGCCCCCAGTTGATGAAATAGGCCACTAATTGACCACCAGTGATCATGATCCCGTTGACGACAATAAGCCGACCCCGGTACTTGGCGGGGGCTAGCTCCGAGATCATCAACGGGGCGATAAGCAGGGCACAGCCCACACCCCACCCCATGACAAACCGGCCAGCAATCATCGTCCACACCGTTTTCGCCGCTAACTGAATAATGGTACCAACGACAAAGATCACGTTCAGCACTAAGAGAACGCCGCGGCGACCAATGGCATTGGCCAGCATCCCGCCTAGCACGGCGCCCAAAAGCGCTCCCAACAGCGTCGCCAGCGTGATGAATTCTTTATCGCCATTGGTGAGGTAGCGGTGGGACAAGTCGTCCTTCACTTGCACCAACGCCGCCGAAATGTAACCGGTATCGTAGCCAAACATGAACCCCAGGATCAGAGCACACACCGCAAGCAACGCCACCATGTAACTGGGGCTGGGGATGGCGGTGGCGGCGGGTTCCGCCAGCAGCACCAGCGAGGGGACGTCGACGACGCTGGTGGCCTCGAACGCCTTTACGTCCAGAGCGTCGGTGCTGGGAGGGGGCAGCGGGGACCGTAGGTCGCGAGACATCGGCAGGAGAAGCGGTATTTGGGCGTCTTCGGCGGGCATGGGGGGCGGTATATGTAGGGCGTTGAGCTAGTGTGATGGTTGGCAAGGTTATGTGCAGGCCGGCGGGGTCGCGCCACTGTGTGCAGGCTCGGCGAAGTTGTACATTGACCGCTGAATATGGCCACAACACTACCGAGTTATTGCAGTAACAATTGGATCAGATCGCCTCAGTGGTTACTGTCTGTGATGCTAGTGTGTTTGGTAGTTGACCCCAGACCGGTTATAGTCTCCCGTTTGGCTGGATTCGCCGATAAAGCTGTGCCGTACCTTCCGGGGACGTGCCGTGGCATCGCGGCGAAATTCGGCGAAACCTGCATGACGTCGGCAAAACTTTTCTTGCCAACAAAACGGCGCTAATACGAAGGAGGGGGAGAATCACAGGAAGACAATGGGTAGTAGTCCATGCCGGTGCTCTGTATAAATGTTGACCCAATGTTTCAAAACTGTTACCACGCCACCTATACCTCTTTCCACACTCGTCTTTTACAGCAGGCGAAGGCACGGTTGCGGGAGGGTGTTTGCTAGCGCGTCTTTGCCCTAATCCAGCAAAGGAGGCCTAGACCGCGCCTTGGCCCGCACATGTTTTTCCGAGCGCAAACGGGAAGGATGAAGCCGTATGGGAAGCAATACAACCATGGCAAGCACACCGACACCCACCAGTTAAGCTATACTACAAATGGGGTGGATCAAATTACGGTCAAATCAGATGTATTAATTTATTTGTTATCACTGCGTCATAAGCCTACGTCACAGGTTCGGCGACATTGCTTTGTTCCCCGCGATTACGCACGGCTCCATTGGGGCGTTTTCGTTTGATCTCGGCGTAAGATGTACTTTGAATGGGTACGGCTCAAATGACGTAGCACTGGGGGAGGCGTTGGTGGCAAACGGATCCAACCCCATTTTGAACTTAGTATCGTGAGGGTGGTCAATTGCGAACGTATCCAACACTCTCACCGTGGCCCACCACATCATTCTCGACGCCATGATTTTACCCAGACAGCTTCTCAGCCCCGTGCCGAACCCGTAGTGACGCAAGCTGGCGTCGTCGAGCCACCTCTGAGGGTCGAATTCATCGGCATTGGCGTAGCGCTTGCGGTCGTGGTTGGCAGTGTAGGCGTTCATCAACAATTTCGTGTTTGGCGGGATCCTGCCAATAGGCCCCGTAGTTTGCCGAGGTAACGCTAACGGAAGCACGGAAAACAGTCTGAGGGTTTCCTGGATCAACGCCATTACCACCACCCCTTGGCGGTAGTCTCTCACCCCACTGATTTTGCTTGAAATCTCGTCGTAGGCCCGGGCCTGCCATTGCCGATGGTACCCCATTTGTCCCAATAAGTGGCACATCAAAAGCGGAGTGTTATCAAGCCCGGCACTCACTAACAGAAGACAACAGCTAGACACTTGGGCCATGCTTAAATTCCGGTCGAGCAACTGGCCCACCACCGAGTCCGATCTCTCATTGACGTGGAGAAGCATATCCTTCATAAGCATGTCCATATACTTCCCTCTCCGTTGGATCCATCTCGCCGCTTGCGATCCGGGGAACCAGTTACGCCACAGCAACGGGGCCCGGATCCTCATGATCGCCTGTTCAGTGGTGATGATGTCGTCAATCAACCCGGGAAACTTGGTATCGGCATCGATGCCGTAGCCAAGGGCAAGCACGATGCGAAGGTGCCACCGTTTGAACAACAATAACGGATCCACATCGTCATCAACGTATTCCATCAATTGCCCAACCAATTTATTGGTTTCAGCGGTGACAACATCGACAAATTGAGGAGAACTGACGGCAATGGCGTGTAAAATCAGCTCAAAGTGACGCTTAGTAGCACTAAGCTCGGTACTATGAGGTGTCGACCCCACCGTAAACCCGGGAACCATCAGCACCGACGAGAACACCGGCAGCAGCCATCTCAGGTTCAGCTTGGAGGCATTGGATACCCACAACCGGTGCACTTCCTCGTCGGTCAACGCCACCACAATCCACAGGAACCCAACTTTAACTTGGATTAACCCGTGGTGTTTAGCCCATTTTTGCAAAGTCTTCGCCGGGTTCTTTTGGAGCCAGAAAAGCGTGCCAAATGGAGGCCACCCGTAGAAAGTGGGGACATTGGCTAGTGGAGGTCGAGGGAAGTACCAGCAGTCGCAGATGATGGCCAAGGCAATGGCCACTAATGCGTAGATCATGATCTAAGAAACTGTTTAAAGGGGGTTGTCGTGTGTTTATATTAACAGGTTATGGTTCGGCAGAGTATGGCATATTTTCTCAGCTTTTACTCTGGGTGAGACAAATTGCAACGTTGCCAAAAATGAAAGCCAGCCTGATTGGAGTTAAGGACCACTTTGTAATCAGGGTTTCAGGTGGAGGATGGCAGTTTTGCTTCAGATTTTACCATCACCGGCGTGTATACTGAGCACCCACTGAAAATATGGGCGAGCCAGTCGAGTCCCGTAAGGTAAAGCCCACACTCACAGACACCGACAGAGTCATCCATCAGCAGCAAGTGAGTCAACCGAGTAACCTTAAGGGTAGCAAACTCGAAATGGGTATACAAGTGTCGGCGGAAATGAGAGATTTTAGCATACTCGTGGTTCACGCCGCAGCGGGGCAGGGGACACTTGTATGGCTTGGGGATCTTCGCAAGCACTAGGTTTCTCAAGCGATTGCCTCGAGTTGTACCGGTCTCAACCAGAGAGCCTTTGTTTAAGGTGGTAGACACCCCCGGAGTCGGTAATTGGGGCGTGGGCTCCTTAGGGCGGTGAGCCAGGATAGAGGGCTTAGGTGGTTGAGAAACCGGGACCTGTAATTCATCCAGGGGCAGATGAGATTCGTAGACCTGAAAGTCGTTTGGTTCCTCCTCTGGTTCTTCCTTTACTTTAGGTAATTGCGGCGAGGTAAACGTCGATTGCGAGACCTGACCCACACCGCCAAACACGGAAGAAACCGTGGGGATTGGCGTATCCTGGCGTGTGTCCAGTGATGGCGGTGACGGCGCCCACAATCTCTGCACTGGGTGAGTCTGTTGCACTGGAGCTGACGGTACTAAAGGCAGCGACGGCGGCGACTGATGCCGGTGTTCTCCAAACGATGATATTGGCACACGTCCCACTGGTGTCGGCGTATCCCAATTTAACGGCGAGTAGATGTCGAGGGTGGCTCTAGCAGTCCTGGCCTGTCCAGCTTGTTGGGAGGCAGGCGAAGAGAACGCTTCAGCGTTAGCCGGGTCAGCTTGGAACCATTGTTCAAAGAACGACCCAGGAGTAGACAGCGGTGTCGGCAGGTGTTTGGGTTCGAATACCAAAGGGTCGGCGAAATGACGGGAGATCAGGTGGAACCGCTCAGCGTCAGTAATGGTGACCAGGTCGAGAATATCGACGGAGTTTTCTGCTGCCGCTGCACGCGTAGTCCAGAGGTGTTTGTTGTTGTCAGCTTCGTGGTCATTGTCGTTTGTTTCTTCGTGGAGAGGAGCTTCACGGCTGTACGAGGGGTTGACGTTCTCTTCCATCGTCGCCGATTCTCAGGTAGCGATCTGATGGCTACCAATATTTGGTATTTGGTGACTTCTATAGAGCATTATTGGTGATCTGATGGCACTATCCGTGATAGTTTACGGCAGTTTGTGTGGTGGTTTGTACTGCACCTAACATGTGGCACCATAGTTCAAATAGGGGGTAGACAAATGAGCCAAAAAACGCAGCTGTGATCTCGAAAATAACCGTCAATCTGCCAAGAATAATCTGAGGATCACCAATATCAATGGTTTATGGTGGTGTAAAATGCCTCGGAGTAAAATGGCGCGGCTCACCGTATTCGTATTTGTCCCTCCTGATCTCGCGGTGCGATTACCTCAGCGTGCGTCGCCCGTACCCCTCACTACCCCAGATTTCGTGAGCGAATAATTGCGACAATTATGGTTCCCACGGAGTCGGTAGCCTGGGCTCAAATGCCAACACTCCGTGATCGGTGGACTCTACCATCTTTTACCATCAATATAACCCTAATTTACCAATAATTTACCACTAATTTTCGCCATTGACAAGGGTCTACCCCCTTGTTTTTCCGCGTGGTTTTTAAATCTCCTTCTGGCGACTAACTACAATGAAATTACCAGTGCATCATCCCCTGAGAACTGGCGACACTGACCCCACACAAATAGGTATTTAATACCCGAAAGAAAATGGCTCGGATGCCAAAAAAACTATATAAACCACTTCAATTACTCCCTCTATTTCCTCATCACAAACAACTACTACTACTACAACAACAACAATGGCTAAGGGCAAGGTTTTATTGGTTCTCTACGAGGGCAAGGACTCCGCCAAGGAGGAACCGAGATTGTTGGGGTGCATTGAGAACGAGTTGGGCATCCGCAAGCTTGTCGAGGACGCCGGGTACGAGTTGGTGACCACCACCAACAAGGACCCCGAACCCACTTCGCAGGTGGACAAGGAGTTGGCCGACACCGAGATCATCATCACCACGCCGTTCTACCCGGCCTACGTCACCGCGTCGAGAATTGCCAAGGCGCCCAAGCTCAAGATGTGCATCACCGCCGGTGTCGGCTCCGACCACGTCGACTTGGACGCCGCCAACAAGCGCAACATCTCCGTGCTTGAAGTCACCGGCTCCAACGTGCAATCGGTGGCCGAGCACGTGATGATGACCATTTTGGTGTTCATCCGAAACTTCATCCCCTCCCACCAGATGGCCGTCGGGGGTGGCTGGGACATCGCCGCCTGTGCCAAGCACGAGTACGACTTGGAAGGCAAGGTGGTGGCCACCGTGGGCGCCGGGAGAATCGGCTACCGCGTCCTCGAACGCTTGGTGGCGTTCAACCCGAAGAAGTTGTTGTACTACGACTACCAGCCTCTCCCTCAAGAAGCCGTCGACAAGTTGAACCAGGCGTCGAAGTTGTTCAACGGCACCGACAACATCGTCGAACGGGTGGAAAACTTGGAGGACATGGTCGCCGAAGCCGATATCGTCACCATCAACTGTCCCTTGCATGCTCAATCCAAAGGGTTGTTCAACAAGCAGTTGATCTCGAAGATGAAGCCCACCGCTTACTTGGTCAACACTGCTCGCGGGGCGATCTGTGTCGCCGAGGACGTCGCCGAAGCCGTCAAGAACGGTACCATTGCTGGCTACGGTGGTGACGTGTGGAACGTGCAACCGGCTCCCGACAACCACCCGTGGAGATCGATGGACAACTCGTGGCACGGGGGCAACGCCATGACCCCTCACATCTCGGGGACGTCGTTGGATGCTCAAAAGAGATACGCCGACGGCGTCAAGCAGATCTTGACGGCGTACTTCACCGGTAAGCACGACTACCGTCCTCAGGACGTCATTGTCATCAACGGTGACTACGCCACCAAGTCGTACGGCCAAAGAAAGTAGGCCCCTCTATGTGTATGAATTGATGTATCAGCAATAATCAACTGTAGCATTATACCATTGGTGAACCCTTGGATATCGCCCGATGTCAGCTGGTTCAAAATGTTTCTGATGTCTTATGCCCCCAAAGACAAAATCACATCGTCGGCATCGACGTTAGCAGAGTTGATCTGAATACTAGAGCAAGCTTGGATGCCATCCACTTCTGAGACCAGTAGCACCCGTTAAGTCGAGCATGCAGAAATCGTTTCAAATAGTTCGCTCATTGATGGTGTTGTTCATTGGTAGTTTTTCCATCTCTGGTCAATTGGTATGCCCATGATCATTGTCGGCGCTGGAGTGGCCAGTGAGTTCTGCTTTGTCGCACCATGATATCGAAAATAGCTGTGGGTGATAACTAGAATATAAGAGGTTTACCACGTGCAATAATAATATCCTTGTTGAGGACGAATGTATCAGCTACGATCCATTAACGTATGCATAAACAATTAAATTTGATAATGATCATGGTCGCTACGACCGGTGGCTCCCCAAGAGCGAGTACCACATTGGCTTCAACCAGTACCCTCCGAACTTTCCTTGTTCCACCACTTGACTTTGTTCCAACCAGTGCATCACGTCAAAGAAGTCCTTGTACCCCAATAACGGCTGAAGCTTGGCGAAGAGCGCTGGCGGGAGCACCCCGGGACGGAAGCACACGTAGTAGACAACAGCAGTGACGATCTGCCGCCACAAGCTGCTCTTGACATTACCCTGAAGGTCAAGCCAAATGTGCAGCCCCACCGGACCCGTGGGTACGGGGACGTAGCGCACGGCATCGGTCTGGGGAGGGTCTCTCGCCAACATCACCAAGTCACACTCCAAGTTCAGCTTATCGATACTACGCAGCTCGTAGCCGGAAAAGGTGTACTCCTGGTCGACGTGGATGAGGCTGACGTCGTGATTCAGAGCCCACGAAAGCGCCGCGATCATGTGGCCGTTTTTGATTGCTTGCGACAACAAGAGGCCGTTCTCGCCGTCAAACACCAGGCGAGCGGCCTCGGCGAAGTCGGTGGCGTCGCGAAGCATCTCGGCGTCCATATACTTCAACAGGACGGGGGCCCTCACTCTATCGGTTAAGTGGAATTTAACGATGGCGTTAGGGTCTTCGTGGAAAATCAACTCTTTCTCTTCGATCATCTTTTCTGTAACCCGTTTAAGACGGTCTTCACTGACGTTATTAAGCACTTTCTTCGCCGCGTACTGGTCGTAGTTGGCTTCGGGTACCGTATAGATCGCCTTAATCGCCGTTCTCACCGCTTCGTCAGGGTCAGGCACGATGGGACGAGCTTTAGTCACCACGAAGGGGTGGCTGGCCAAAAAGTGTTCCTTTTGCGGTCTCAGGGTATCCTCCAATAAGTCAACCACGTCCTTATTTTGCCCCGGAGTACGCATGAGCGCATACAGCTTACTGTTCTCGTCGAAGGTGGCGAATAACGGCATGGACTCGTCAAGCACGTCGTCGTCGGCTTCCTGGGCCCCCGTGATCAGATCGTTCCACACGTCGAGGAAAAACTGTAAGTTTTTCACCCCCAATTCCAAATCCTCAGTGGTAACTACCCCTTCCTGGATGCGGTCGAGGAGGATCCGTTGAAACTCTTCCTGTCCCTTCATCACCGCTTTCAACCCGCCAAACTGGACCCGCACTTTGTTCCACACCAGCTTCGCCAGCTCGGCGTTGGTGATGACGGAGTGGCCAGCAAACACCTGGGCAATAGCATCAAAGTCGATCCCCCACGGTAAGAGCGACCGGCACGCCACCACCGCCCGATACAACACGTTGGCTTCGTCTCGGGGGATATTGACGCGACGGCGAGCCGCGCGTTCCGTACGCACCTTCGGTTTACCCAGCGATGACCGACCAGCCTTAGAATTAGCCGAAGAACCGGAGGCATTGGCAGGGTCCCGAGCCTTGGCGGCGGCAGCAGCACCTTTGCGTGATTTGAGTGCTTCAAGACGACTTTCACGCTTCTCGCTAGTGATGCGGCGTTGCTCGACGAGTGCCCGCTGTCTTTCGCGTTGCATGTGCACTCTTGACGCCTCTTCATTGGTAAACAACTTCACTTCCTGTTTCACCACTTGCCGCTCCATATGTTTAAGTTTGCCATGCCCATAGGCACGAGACCCTCGTTCTCTCACTTCTTCAAGGACTGCTTCCAGCGGCCGCCCGTCGACGAGAACCAAAAGCTTACGCTTGATTCTACCTCCCGTCAGCCCCACCAAAATGTCTTCAGCGGTTAACTTGCCACTGGTAATAAGCACCGAGATATCCCGGGCAATCGTCTTGTTATCAATCATCGTCGTCAGCTCAAGCCTTTCGTCCAAGTCCCGACGCAATTTGGCACTGGTGTACTCAGCCCCCCCGCGTTCGCGGATCAAATCAAGTAACGCCTGTTGCCGTTTCACCCCACGAAGCGAGCCGGCCATGGCGGGGGCGTGTTTTCTGATCTGTGAGGTTTCACCCGACGATTTCTTAAACGCTTTGAGTGACTTGGCATCCACTTGAGGCAAAAACCCAGTGACTTTTCTGATCTCAATATCCGGTGACTCTTCCTTAGCCGGAGTCTTTGTTGGAGACTTAGTTGATGATGACTTAGCTGACAGCCTAGCTGGCGGTGCCTTTACTTTAGGTTTTGGCTTGGCCTTAAATGATTCCTCAATCAAATCATCATCGTCGTCGTCATCGTCATCAACATCCATTTTATCGTCGTCATCGTCCAAGACATCATCGTTACCGTCGACGTACTCTTCATGTTTAGAGTCGTCGTCGTCATCGTCCATCACGAGGAGCAGAGTGTCGATGCGGTTGGTGCGTTTGCGGCGACGAGGGGTGAGCACGTCCTCTTCTTCCTCGGCGTTGTTAATAGCAACCGCAGCCGCTGCTGCTTGTTCGGCTTGTTGCCACGCTTCGTCAAGGGGAGCGGTAGTTACCGGGTCACTAACGTCGATAATCAGGTCTTCAACAACGGGGTGTTTGCGAGGACGACCACGTTTTCTCGGGGGGTCGCCCGGTTCCAGTTTCGCTCGTTTTTGTGACGGTTTAGGTGGGGCCAGCGGGTCCTTAGGAGGACGACCCCGCCGTTTCGCCACCACAAATTCGCCGCCGGGAGCTTTAGATAACCCACCGGCAAGCCGCTTCTCGATATCGGCCAACAGCCCCTTAAGCTTCACTGGTCGTTCCTGATTGGCGATCTTTGCCGATACTTTCTTATACGGCTTCACTGACTTGGGTTTATCCGGGTACTGGGGCATTGTGTAGTAGCGGTAGAACTTAAATTTCCCATCAAAATCGTAGGTTCTCACCACCGCGTGGTCGTCATAAGGGTCGTCTGGGTGGGGTTTAAGCGGCGAAAGCACCTGCTTTTCATCGATGACATAGCCACTAAACAGGTCCAACAACCGGGCTAATGGACGGAACAGCAGCTGGCCCATGAGGGTACGGATCACCTCCTTGGCGGGGACCCCCGTGCTGTGGCTTTTCTCGATCTGGTGGTAGATTTGACTGCATATCGGGTACACATGGTTAATCCGCGGAAGCACGGGGGGAGTCGAGAGCTGTTCGTCGACACCCAACGCTTCTTCGTCCTCTTCCACTACGTCATCCTCAAAGTCAATATCGTAGGTATCGGATTTGGGCAATTCTTTTAATAACCGCAAGCAGTATAATTGACGAGAAGTGTCGTCGCCTTCCACGCCCGAGTCAATTTCCACAACACACTTTTCGATATACCCTCGCTGGGTCAAGTAGTTGACGTTGGACCCGAAAAACTTCTGGAGGCCAATCAGTTCCGTCATGCCTAGTTCCAATTTAAGGTCACGGAACCCTCTGATTTTGTTCGGGGCGATGCGGAGCTTCTCAATAAGAAGCTCTTTGAACTTTTTACTATTGCGTTCACGCAACGCGTCTTCCAGTTTCATCGTCTCTTCCATCTTCTGGGGGACAAATTTGGTATGGATACACACGTTAGTCTGTTGGCGAGACTTCAGCTCGTAAAAGCGACGGCGAATGATGAGCCCCATATCGGTGAGCTTTTTAAACCGTACCGGAAGTGACCGAGGATCTTGGCCCGTCTCTTTACAGAGGTCCAGAGACGAAATACCTTCGGGACCATGGGCGGCAATAGTCATCAATAACTCGTAGGGTTTCTCGCCCATGTGGCCTCTGATCTTCTTACTGGGACGTAAACCGGTTAAGTAACGCCATTGAGTCTCGGCTGTCGGCAATACCCGGATTAATGACTCGGCATCGGTGGCAGAAACATTACCGCCAATGCCACTCAATTGTTGAGCATATTGAGGCATGATGTGGAGCACGGTACCTTCGGCATCGACAAGATACAATTGCACGTCTTCGTCGCTGAAAAAGAGCCACTGCCAGATCATTTGTTTGGTATCATCGGAGACGGCGTCGACGCCGAGCTTGGGGAGGACGGTGGCCCACATGTCGGCTAGCGACGCGCCCAGGGGGCCTGAGAACGACACTGCCTCCAACACATGACTGACGAGTTCAGCCGGGGGACTGACAATCGTCATATTTGGGGTGACAGAGAATAATGTGCTTTGAGGGCGATGGGAGTCGAAATCGCGATTGACGCTTCGGGTGGGAGATATCTGTCGCGTTAAGTGTGTGTGTGTGAGCAACGCAGAAAAACAAAAAAAAAAA
>NW_022995096.1:0-144 GCF_008704595.1 Diutina rugosa | reverse complement strand
AGGTCCTACCCGGATTCGAACCGGGGTTGTTCGGATCAAAACCGAAAGTGATAACCACTACACTATAGAACCCGATGCGAACTGTTGTATTAAGTTGGGTGAAAGTCGTGTACTACTCGAAATAGCCAAACGTAAAAAGGGCGG
>NW_022995114.1:298284-298619 GCF_008704595.1 Diutina rugosa | reverse complement strand
CTGCCCCCACTAAGCCCACGCAAAACTCTCCCTCTACACCGGCAGCATGTCCCTATTTTCCACACCCGCTCTCTCCCGCTTGCGTAGCGTCAGTAGCATTGCAGCTGTGATTTAAGCCCCGATTCATGTCGAAGCATCGAGCAGCCCCACGGCAAATTTTTTGCGCGCCCCCAAATCTCAGACAGAAACAGCATTCGGCCACCGCAGCGTCTAGAGTAGCTATGAGATTTAGTGGACGCTAAAAATCAAGGGGATCGTGGATCATTTGCTTGGCGGCTCCGGGGTTGAGCAGCCCCCCTAATCACGGTGGGGGAACCGCACGGCGGTGCCTCGCC